>NC_089872.1:8499097-8801597 GCF_036373705.1 Amia ocellicauda | reverse complement strand
GCTGAGTTCAGTGCAAGGACCAGCGTGTTTTTTGTGTGCATTTATTTTGATTGTGAGAAGATAAAGGCGTCCCCCCCCCTCTCTCTCTCCTCCTCCTCCTCCTCCTCTCCCCGTGGTCCTGTGTGATCTGCAATGGCATGTGCTGATTACAATGAGAAAGGCTCAGTCGCGTGGCTCGGCTGGCACACACAGAGGGCAGATGACGGATATGCAGCTCCATATCTTCCCCCCTTTCACAAAAAAAAAAAAAAAAAACCTATCGCAAATCATCTGCTCCCGTTCTGTCCCTTCCCTCATTTTCATAAGAAAGCCCGTGTGTTTACCTGTGATTCTGGGACCGCGGAGGCATGTCTATTGTCTCCAGATCAGATTACTGCAGCCAGCTGCTCCCGGGACGCAAGGACCAATCTGGAAGTGGCCGGATTCTTGTTGGGGTTTGTTGCTGGGGTCATGTGGGGAGGGGGGGGGGAGTTTGGGCAATGAGTGTGTGTGTGTGTGTGTGTGTGTGTTGGGGGGTGGGGGATGTTGGGATAGTTTTGAATGATTTTTTTTTTTTTTTTGGGGGGGGGGGTGGGTTGAGGACAGTCGCGTGCCGATGTCTGCCAAAGAACATCTGCCCGTTTCCCCAGGGCAATTTGAGCCCATGTGATTGTGCATGGGCTTACACATGCCCCGAGGGCTATAGGAGGAAGAAGAGGGAGAAGAAAACAAGGGGAGAAAGGAAAACAATGGCCTGCACGTCTTCAAACCAACAGATTGCCATCGACATCAGGCGCAAGTCCAGTTCAATAGAGGAGATTCTGAATTATCCCCTCTCCAGCCAGGCATGAATGGGGAAAGGTTATCTGGGCGTTAGTTTATTTTAATGGTCGCTTATTGACAAAAAATCCAACACAAGTTTGGACAGTGCTACAACAAGCTCTTGGGGATAAAACACTTTAAAATTGGAACGTCCCCCCCACGCATTTTAAGTCATTTATTGACCGGGGAAATTAAGAAAAGAAACAGACGTCAATTCTTATGCACATTTTCAGGGCCTATTTTATATTCTCCCAATGGTCTAGTGCGTTTCCCCTCACTAAATTAATATTGTTTGCGTAAGACCTTATATGTCTGCTTAAAAGCATGATAACTGATATTTTGGAATAAACATTTAATTAATTTTCATTTAGGTACCTAATTTCATTAGGTAATTAGGAAAGTGAGTTTAGAGGGTGGTGGGATTTGTCCCTATTACATATTCGTTAAATTCTCATTTCAGTTATTGGAATATCACAGTATAATAGTGTTTTGATTTAATTTTATCCCGTTTTATTCACTTCTAGCCTATTGTACACATTGGTTTCCAGTAAGCCCTAATCGCACACATAAATAAGACCCCATATTTGTTGCCAATCTGTATTTTCAAGTTGAACTGTTAGAAAACACACAAACAATACCTTCCAATGTACTTACCGCAAAATACTTCTGAACACATATTAAACCTAGGTTGTTAGTTATTTGTATGCATGTTATAAACAGTATGCGAGCCAAGAAGATGCACCACATACATCACATTATGAATTTTAGTATGCGATATCAGAGCATTTTTTAATTCACTGCACTTGCCCTATGAGGAATAATCTGGCGTATTAGATGGAAAGATATTAGAACAGTTTTGCAGGTTTGATGCTAAAATGCCTTTAGTTATCCCGTCCTTTTAATGAGGCCACCCCGATTCCTGAGCAATGCAATCTGGATTACCGCAAAACGCCAGGCTTGTGAATGGAGGATTTAAACGGGGCGGTTCCCCTTTACAATTGCTTTCCATCTTTCTGTGAGCATCTGCCTAGAAGAGAACAGATGTAGGCACCTGCGGTGACAGGGTGCATATGCTCCATCCCATTCACACTCTCCAAGACACGACCACAATAGAGGCGCTTTGTGTGCACACAGTAACCAAATATATTAATCTTCCCTCCCGGGGGAGGATATGGCCTGTTATTTCATTTCTCACCAGTAAAAACATCTGACTAACTCCACAATTGGCTGTATCACTGTCCATGTTCCTGCATAGGTGTGAAGTATAACTAGGAGTGTGCATACAAGAACATAATAATAATAATAATAATAATAATAATAATAATAATAATAGGTTTAGCAATCAAAAATAAAATATTAACTTATTCTAAAGAAAGAAGTAATCTTTATGCATTGTGACTATAACACATTTGAACACTATTAATGTATGTGCCAACATAGACACAAAACACAATTTGAAAGCAAGTCACATAATTCAGTTTAAGATACAAAGTTTAGCCAAAAAAGAACAACAACCAAAACACAAACCAGAAGAACCTATTTTTCTGCGATCGCTTGTGCTGGTTTGTTTCTTTGAAGTATAGATACAACTAAGGTTAAAATAAGTTAGCCTGATGCAAGGTAGTTCAGTTGAAGGCGCCTCATCTATAAACAGTTGCCTGCATTTTGTCAAAGCGCTAAGCTATATATTATGAAACTGCAGAGCCTGAAATTTATCGCGACCATGTTGTGTATATTGTCCTTTTATTGTTGACTTTGTGTCTGCTTTGTTGTCGTCAACAAAGTGCTATCAGTCCCATTGTCCCACTGCAATTCCCACACAAATCAGTGAAAGAGGGCCGAGACAGAGACACTTTATGCACAGACTCGCATACATAGCTGCTGTGCATTAAGCAGACCATGTTGCCTATATAGTATCAGTGATATTGTTATTATTATTAGAGTTGTCTAATTAATACAACATTGGATTATTAAGGCAAATGAGAGCCTGAAATGCAAGAAACGGTAGACAAAGCGATCGAGTCTTAGTATTGTTTATAATAATAATTACAATTATAATAATATGCTGTAGGCTAGGAATATATTCAGTTTAAATTCAGAATGTTTCAGCAGAATGATTTTAATAAAAAATCTAAAAGGTTGTCAGGAATTAGTGACTTAATATCGAAGAGGCTCATTAGAGGACATTATAAAGTTATTAAACACAAATGCGCAGATGCATTTAATAAACCAACACCTAAGACATACTAACCATACTACCCTAGCCACCTAATTCCGCAGTGTCATTGGCATAACAGTGAGCAGCTCCCAGCAGTACTGTGCAATGTTTTGCAAACTACTTTTGTAACTGTATCTGACATTGATGTGTTTTTGATTTTGATTTGATTTGGTTGTGTTTGTTTTAATTGATACTTTCTGTTCCATTTATAGCCACTGGGTGACGCAAGGAAGTCTCTGGGAAACCGGAAGCGGATGCATCTTAAAAAGCACTGGGGAGGCGGCGGGGACGGAGTAACGACGGGACATCTCTCCTGTCCTTGTGCAGCTGCTTGGTTTTTCCCGTATGGAGAGCGATATGACAGCATTGCACCAGTATCCATGCATTGACTGTGCATCTCGATTTTGTAAGGAACAACGTATGTGTGGCAGTCAAGGTAACCAGTTGCCACTTTTTTTTTTTTTTTTTTTTTTAATGTATTGTCATTTCTACTTCCAGCACCCGTGAGTGAGCGCCCTTTAAAACGCGAGCAATCATTGCAGCCCCTTTCCCTCTCCCCCCCCACCCCCAAAAAGTAAGTAAACGATCATATTCACACTATCTCAAAATACTGTTTTATCTGCTTGCACTGCTGAAGTCCAGAGTCATGTGATGGAGGTGTGTTTTTTTTAAGGAGTCGACGTGTGAGAGTTGCTGTCGTGTGAAACAAGAAGTGGCCCCCATCTCACCCAGTTCATATTGACTGTACTCTCCCTAAACTAATAGTAAAGCCTTAATTGCTTACAAATGCATGAGGTGAAAACATGTTTCCGTCCATTCTGCACTTATTGCTCTCCACAGCAAACTGAAAGTATTTGGGTTTTGTATTATAACCTCTGCAGTATATATTCCCTGTGTTTGTTGTAGATACAGATCAATTACGGACCTTGGTGGACAGGTGTGGATACAGGCAAAAGGTGGCTTAATAATGTGCCTGTATAAAAAGAAAAAAAAGCAACCCCCCCTGTCATCAATGTTTGTTTATTTTTGCAAAATTAACATGAGAAATCACACTATTACTCGTGTATCTTTCTGAGAACTAATCTTATCAATGATTACGTGTATTTGTTTGTGTGAAATCTGCGGCAGGTGGAGCCCCTATCACTGTTGCTATGTTTGGGGCCCACAGGACATTCCTTTACTCACAAAACTGTCATAGGCCCATTCGGTCATGTTTCTACTTGGCAATGGAAACAAAACAATAACACTTCCTTGCAGAGTGGAGTGCCTGGCAGTAGTAATCTTTAATATTTTAATTAACTTGACACTTAAAATATGACAGCAGAACTTTATCTTCCTGATGGTGGAGGGTGAATGTTGGGGCCAGCCTTGTTGGACAGGTTTCTTGGAGCCAGCCAATGAGTCACAGCTGTTTTTTGTTTTGTTTTGTGTTATTGATTTGCAGTCCCAGAGATGGGGGTGAAGGGCTTACAGGGTTTTGTGGACAACGTGTGTCCCGGAGTATGTGTAAAGGTGAACCTACGGGAGATGGCCAACAGGTGTAGGCAAGACCAGCCAGGCTGTACACCCACTCTGGTTGTGGATGGGATGGCGTGCCTGAGACACTGGTATACGTGTGAGGCGTGGGTCCACGGTGGCCAGTGGCAGGAGTACTTACACTGTCTGGAGACGTTCATTCGAGCTTTCAAGGAGGCTAGGATCCAACTGGTGTTCTTCTTTGACGGCACGGTGGAGGAGGAGAAGAGAGCGGAGTGGGTGAAACGCCGACTGAGGAACAACAAGGAGATCCAAGGTATTTTCAAGCACATTAAAGCCAATGGGCAGCAGCCAGGGCGAGCGATGTTCTACCTGCCGTCTGGCCTGGCTACCTTCTCCCTATTCGCCTTGAAGACCTTGGGAGTGGAGACCTGGTGCTCTGTACGTGAGGCGGATTACGAAATCGCTCGTTACGCCCTCCTTCACAAATGTATGGGCATCCTTGGCCAAGACACAGATTTCCTCATTTTTGACACTGTCCCATACCTCTCCATCAGCCAGCTCAAGCTAGACAGAATGGTCACTCTCCTGTTCTCCAGGGAAAATCTGTGCCACTCCCTGCAGCTCTACACAAGCGACCTGCCCCTCTTGGCCTGCATGCTCGGCAATGACATTGTGCCAGAGAACCGGCTGGCGTCACTGCGAAACGCCTGTGTGGCCGAGTATCAGCAAAGGCACTCTGCAAGTCCAGCGCAGAGACACAAAGTGTACGCTGTGGCAGACTACATTGCTAGGAACCGTAGTTCCACAGACGGGCTCAAAGGCATCGCCCGGCTGCCATTGTCTGAGCCAGACCGGGCTGTGCTGGAGAAAGGAGTGCGGATGTATCTCCTTCCTGACCAGCAGTCCCCATGGGTGGAAAGTACAAGTAAACCCCCTTCCCCTGTCTCCATGGGAGGTCTGGAAAGATACTGCAGTAATAATATTCTGAAGGTAATTTTACAGAAAAAAAGCACATCATTGTTAAAGGAATTTAATATAAATGTAAAAATAACAGAAATATGGGCAATGGACACCCATGGTGCCTGTCACTGCTTTAGGATTTGTCTTTCACCTAAATGCATATGCATGGCATCCATATTTGTGATCCAACTGCACACCCAATTCATTAATTGAAAATTTAATTTAACTTGTAAATAGCTTCATTCGACTTTTAAAATGGTTCAACTTACCAAATGTTGGAGAATACGGGTATCTTATATACTTTAGTATACTTTAACCTGACATCTCCAAAAGTTTAACATTATTAATAAGCTCTAATGAGACCAATTATAAGTTCATTTAAGGAATTGACATCTGTGTTGGAACAAAGGATCAGGATTGGGAACCACTGCTTTAACAGATGCAACTGGATTTGAGAAAAAACATAAGGAAGAAAAACAAAATGAACAGTACAAAGCAGAATGTGAATTTAAATTTAGATTTATTTATCCATACCCCTCCAAACGCAATAAACCAGTACAGGGTTGTTTAGGATAGTTGGTTGTTGTTGTTTTGTATTCTATGTTTTTTAGTTTCTTTTGTAGGCTGCTGAAGAAAGACACAGAAGAGCCGAGTGTTTTATGGTCTTCAATGTTCTGTGTGCTGGCATCGTTGAGTGCAGCAACACATTTGAAGATGAAGAGGACAGTGAGCTTCCTGGACAGGCAATCATATACAGAGCTGCCAGAGAGCGTTTGTACGGCCTTCTGCTGCCAACAAAGACGGGTAAGCATTTTAATAAATGTATGTGGCCATGGAACCACCAACTAACTGTTTTTCAGATCTAATTTTTCCATTTTATAAGTGTCCAGTATGTTGTTTGCCTGCCTATGATACCAGTTTCTTAATTACCTGTCCCTCTGTCCCCACAGATGGCATAGACGCAGCCCCTAAAGTCAAGGAATACTTTGTCTATTATGGAAACTCTCTTCAACAACCAGACCTTGTTACTCCAGTTCCCCCGAACCTGCCAGGTAAGGGTTTAAACAAATATATTTTGGTGACCACATTAAAATAATAATAATAAATAACTTGAATATCAGTATACTCATTTGTTTGCCTATATCTCGTTTTGCTTGTGCATTTTGTCGGTGCTTTTACAGAATAATTTGTCAACAGTCGATACCGATATGTCTGAAAGAGAGCGCATTGTGGAATAGTTGTATTACTATATAGGGTAGTCCAAAAAGGTCTAAAAAACAAAATTTTAACCTGGAAAAAAGCTGATTGCTGACGTCATCCTCACTGTATTGCATCCATATTTGTGATTTAATTTGTGGTCCTATTCTGATTATTTAATCAAGCAGCCAGTCACATATAGAACAATTGAAACGGCAAAGTCTGCAACATGCAGGTAATGGCATGTCTTCTGACGTTGCATCAGAACGTCTGATTTGGAGCAGTTTGTTTCCCAGCATGCCTTAGAAAGGGTCTAAGTAAGAGATACGGAATGCTAGAGTAAAATGGAATATGTAGTCCAATGAGAATGGTGGCACAATTTTGGCGGCAAGAGAAGAGTTGTAACTGAAGATTCCTATTCTTCATGTAAACACACTGGTCAGGAGTGACTTGCTGTGGAAAAGATTATTGCGGTCACATTTCCAGCAGCGTCGGAAGGGCTAAGTGTGTTTTTTCAGCACCCGACAAAGAATGCAGACAGAGAGAGTGCTGAAATGTGAAGTCAAGAACCTGCCACCTGATCAGATGCAAAGAAAGCCCACCAAGATAATGAAGAAGGAGAAAAAAACGATCTCCTTACATAAAGACATCATTAGGTTTGGAGAGCTAATGAGGCAATTCAAATGTTGGCCGGTTTGCTACGGCTTTAGCGTTCACTAGCAGGTGACACTTTTGGAGTAGATGCTATTAATTTATATCACATCAATATATTTATTATGTTCGCTTAGATCTTATATTGAGCTTTAAACTGTGATACCATAGTTAAAGCAAAAAGACTTGGAAAGTCAGGTGGAAAGATTCCCCAAGAAGCCTCCAATGATGTGGGCCATATTTGGATATCTTTTTCTTATCTGATTGTCCTTAAACACTTTGAACAGGCGCTTAGGACTGAAATAGGAATGGTATCAGGTTGCTAAGAAAAGATGGGGGTTATCAGTTCAAATTAGTACAGACACAGGAAACAAAGTATTAAATCTATGTTGCTTAATAGCTGACTTTTTGAAGAGAGAAACAAGAGGTTGGATCTCCTGACTTAGGCCAAACCAGTTTCAGAACTGAACAGCGGCATTTTAAACTACCTAATCATTTTGATATATTCCAGCCCTTTGTCTTTTGAAGTGACCCATGTAAGTAAAATCAGTGCTTATGTTTATTTGAATACTGTAACTTATCACTTGCCTTCTCACTCCTGAATTATCCTCATTTTAAGACCATCATCATCTGAATTCAGACTGTTTTAGTCAGCTGGTTTTAGTCATGAGTAAATCATTTACCAGCTTTAAAATCAGGGAAACAATTCAACAGTTGGGATAACATGTTGGTTCAAGGCTGTTAATTGTGCGTGACATACACACTAGGTTAAATGAGTTTAAACGTGTACAGTGGGGGAAAAAAGTATTTGATCCCCTGCTGATTTTGTACGTTTGCCCACTGACAAAGAAATGATCAGTCTATCATTTTAATGGTAGGTGTATTTTAGCCGTGAGAGACAGAATAACAACAAAAAAAATCCAGTAAAATGCATTTCAAAAAAGTTATTAATTGATTTGCATGTTAATGAGTGAAATAAGTATTTGACCCCTTCGACTTAGTACTTGGTGGCAAAACCCTTGTTGGCAATCACAGAGGTCAGACGTTTCTTGTAGTTGGCCACCAGGTTTGCACACATCTCAGGAGGGATTTTGTCCCACTCCTCTTTGCAGATCCTCTCCAAGTCATTAAGGTTTCGAGGCTGACATTTGGCAACTCGAACCTTCAGTTCCCTCCACAGATTTTCTATGGGATTAAGATCTGGAGACTGGCTAGGCCACTCCAGGACCTTAATGTGCTTCTTCTTGAGCCACTCCTTTGTTGCCTTGGCTGTGTGTTTTGGGTCATTGTCATGCTGGAATACCCATCCACGACCCATTTTCAATGCCCTGGCTGAGGGAAGGAGGTTCTCACCCAAGATTTGACGGTACATGGCCCTGTCCATCGTCCCTTTGATGCGGTGCAGTTGTCCTGTCCCCTTAGCAGAAAAACACCCCCAAAGCATAATGTTTCCACCTCCATGTTTGACGGTGGGGATGGTGTTCTTGGGGTCATTCCTCCTCCTCCAAACACGGTGAGTTGAGTGGATGCCAAAGAGCTTGATTTTGGTCTCATCTGACCACAACACTTTCACCCAGTCCTCCTCTGAATCATTCAGATGTTCATTGGCAAACTTCAGACGGGCCTGTACATGTGCTTTCTTGAGCAGGGGGACCTTGCGGGCGCTGCAGGATTTCAGTCCTTCACGGCGTAGTGTGTTACCAATTGTTTTCTTGGTGACTATGGTCCCAGCTGCCTTGAGATCATTAACAAGATCCTCCCGTGTAGTTCTGGGCTGATTCCTCACCGTTCTCATGATCATTGAAACTCCACGAGGTTAGATCTTGCATGGAGCCCCAGACCGAGGGAGACTGACAGTTATTTTGTGTTTCTTCCATTTGCGAATAATCGCACCAACTGTTGCCACCTTCTCACGAAGCTGCTTGGCGATGGTCTTGTAGCCCATTCCAGCCTTGTGTAGGTCTACAATCTTGTCCCTGACATCCTTGGACAGCTCTTTGGTCTTGGCCATGGTGGAGAGTTTGGAATCTGATTGATTGCTTCTGTGGACAGGTGTCTTTTATACAGGTAACGAGCTGAGATTAGGAGCACTCCCTTTAAGAGAGTGCTCCTAATCTCAGCTCGTTACCTGTATAAAAGACACCTGGGAGCCAGAAATCTTGCAGATTGATAGGGGATCAAATACTTATTTCCCTCATTAACATGCAAATTAATGTATAACTTTTTTTAAATGCATTTTTCTGGATTTTTTTTTGTTATTCTGTCTCTCACTGTTAAAATACACCTACCATTAAAATTATAGACTGATCATTTCTTTGTCAGTGGGCAAACGTACAAAATCAGAAGGGGATCAAATACTTTTTTCCCTCACTGTAATAGAATGTACTCAAAATAAAATGGGTTCATGCACACAATTTGTACTATTCATTAGACATTTCTCTCCGAGCAAACGCAGTACAGCGGAACAAACCGCTCGAGAGCAGTGGCGAGCAGTGATAGTCCATTACTCTGTAACACCTTTGTTTTGTCTTCTTCCATAAAGGAGGGACACCTGCCTTGGACATTCTGTGGTTCAGTCAAAACCCAGAAGTGAAAACTCTCCGCTTTTCCACATTCCTGGCTGTCTTTGACCTGCAGGACGTAGCAGAGGATCTTGGGAGATTAAACCCTCCACTGATAGCCCTTAGTTGCCTTCTTATTTACATCGCCTTACAGGTGGGAAGATACCCTCGTCATCACTTATCACTTATCATATAATCACCTCTTTAGAAAGGTGTTTCGTTCTGCCAACATCTCTCTTATTGCTCTTGTCACGGTTTGTGCCCCAAAGTCTTTCATTTTGTCAAAGTCTTCAGCTTGATAGATCCCTATTATGTTAGATTCTGCACTAAACTATGTATATTCTGTTTCAGGAAAGCAGCCTTTGCTTGGAAGACGTAGATGCCTACATAAGTACAGCCCTCTGTGTCCCTCTCAAGACTTATGGAGAGCTAGCTTGCATTGAGGTAGGACAGGCCGAATCTCAGTGTCCTGGTTTGTTTTCATCTTCTGTGTTGCTTTTTGCAAAATTACATGCTTTAAAATAATATACTTTGTGTTGCGTCTATCTCTATCAGCTGTTCAACTGGCATAATTAAAAAGACATTGTAGTCTAAACCCACGAGAAAGACCTAAGATTTTTATCCAAACAATGTGGGGAAGCAATAAAAAAGGCAAACAGAATGCTAGGGTATATTGTCAAAAGTGTAGAATTGAGAACAAGGGCAGTGATGTTCAGACTGTACAATGCACTAGTTAGAGCTCATCTGGATACTGTGGACAGTTCTGGGCTCCACACTGCAAGAAAGATATCGCTGCTCTAGAGGCAGTTCAGAGGAGAGCAACCAGACTTATTCCAGGTCTGAAGGGAACGTCCTACTGAGAGACTGAGGGAACTGAACCTTTTCACCCTGGAACAGAGGAGACTACGTGGGGACTTGATCCAAGTCTTCAAAATCATGAAAGGCATTGAGCACATCAAACCAGAGGAGCTTTTCAAGATCAGCAGGGACACACGCACCCAGGGACACAAATGGAAATTGGGCTTCAAGGCATTCAAGATGGGAGACACTTTTGGGAATATTCAAAAATAGACTGTAAGTGATCCTTGTATCACTTAGTTATTACTGGCCATCAAATGAACATGATGGGTCAAATGGCCTCCTCTCGATTGTACATTTTCTTATGTTTAGTTCTTATTTTCTTTGGCCTCAACAGTTGGACGGTGTGGGCCCCAACAAGACAAAACCCAATGCAAATGTAGTATATTTCAATATACTATACCTCGCATTAGGGCTTATAAAGTCCAAATGCCTGGTGGATTTAAAAAACCTTATATAGTTTCCAGTAGTTTGCCTTGCCAGAAAGAGAGAGAAGCCAAATTGGAAGTGTCCAAGGAATAATGGCATGGCATTCGTGTGCAGTCTGTGTAAAGCTGCCTTTCAAGTGTAAAAGCTTTTTTTTCCTTTTTCTTTAACGCCAGCCTCTGTTTGCAGACCTTCATTGAGCTGTGTGCATTAGACTGGAATAGAGATCGCAGGCACACTTTTCTTAGCGCTGGTGTTGACAGGAAAGCTGGAAAGACAATAGCGCACTGTGTGCGGGTTGTCGTCGCTAATCATTACCCCACTCGTTCCACCTGGAGCGCCGGGGTCTGCTGGGGTGTGAGTGGATTCATTCCCAGCATTCCTCAGTGCTCGGTGCCCTTGGCCTGCCCAGAGACCAGGTTGTTGATGCCATTGCACAACAACCACTCTCAACTGTGCACTCAACATGTCATATTAGATCCATATCCATCAACTTTTCTTTCTTATGTGCCCTGAAGTGATTGCATCAAATTCTGGACCAATTTCTCACGTCGACAATAGCGAAAGCACATGCCCTTGACCACTTAGAGGCAATTCTCTTCTTCACTGGAGATGCATCCCCACACTCTGATGTGTATAAATGACTGAGATTTCGCAGGCTCGTTCAGATTTGGAAATTAGCCTAATTCCATCATTTTGTACCCCACTGTACTCTCTGCAAACTCCACTGAAAACCAAGCTATGCGTCTGAAAAACGTCTCAAAGTGATTGACAAAATACATTTTTTTACAGAAATATCTGTTTGCATGACGTATAATTACACATGCAAAAAACAACCAGAAACAGAATCAATCTAAAGATGCGGTGGGAGAGCAAACAAATGAGAAATTCAGTCCCAGGAAAGATGTAATTTAAACCACCATTTTTTACACAGGAAAACATTGTCTGGATGCTTTAAAACCCCTCTTTAGTATAGCAGAAACCTCAGCCGTTGTACAGATACAATCTAAAAACTGTTATTTCTTGCAAAAGTAGTTATTGCAAAAGATAATAGTGTATTTTGCCATACTTATATAAAAAAATCTAGATTGTTTTTGGGTGAATTGAAATGTTCTACTTATAGGGGTTTAATTGCAGTTTTTAACCTGAAAAGGAGCTTGATTTTGGGCTCCATTTCAGTGTACCAATTGAGACCACAAGCCTATTTCAACTTCAGTTTACCAGCAGCTTAATTTGGGCCCATTCTGTAGTCCTATTTTAAACCCTGCAGCATGAGGTTTTACTGTGGTTTTCCTATCCTTGAAGTGATAGCATTCCCAAAAAGCAAAGAAATTCACTGATATCTGAGCAAATTAAAACCTTATGTAAGATGATTATGAGCTAGTCTTTTGATGTATTGTTTTATAATCATTTCCCATTTCTTTAAGTACTTTGGGTTTTTTTTTTGTCCGTGTTTGTTTTTTAGGCCTCGCGTCTTGATCGTTTTCTTTTTGATTAAGCAGTTGTGAGCTGAAGAATTGCAGAAGTAGATTGACAGCTGAATTTGTATGAACTTCCACTTCTTTCAGAGCCTTTAACAGCTCTTGTAAAATATGAATGAGGTTAGTGCTTAGTGGTCCATGCTTTTGCTTTTGGCAAGCCAGCAATATACCCGAACACTGTAGCGCTGAAATGAACAAGTCTGCCGTCAGTTTCCTGTACAATTCAATACTTAGAAATATAATTGATAGATTCTCAAAATACTTAGGGTACTTCTTTTGTAGACAAGATTTATGCATTGGCACTAAAACATTGTTCCAATATTTCTAAAAGCAGATATCTCACACATCCCCACCCCTTTCCAGAATGGATTTAAGCATTTTTACATTTTCAAACACAGAAATTGCCCTCATTGTGGGCGATGGTGGTATTTTGGGGGGTTAGGCTAGGTTATCTCAATCCAGGAGACGGCCGTCGTTGTGAAACGGTAAATGAAACCTTCAAAGAGATCCTTGTGGGGGAGATTGGAGGTCTGCGGGAGGTATTGACTGTCAGACAGGTAAGGGATTTGGTAGTTTGCTCAGCAAGGCGATAGTCTTTAGCCCATAAGTCTCATGTGTGCACAGCGGCAGGTGTCAGTTGAGTGAGGAGGTGGAATCCGAGGTGGGGAGGGGGAAGGGGGAAGGGGGCAGCCTGCCGGGGACAAGACGAAAGTGCGTTACAAGCACCTGCCCTTCATCTGCTCCTGGGACACAGACACCTGTCGCGGGGGCTATTGTTGCTCCTGAGCAGGAATGCTACTGTTACATCTGTCTGAAATCTCAGAAGGGGAGGGCTGGGGAGAGCCAGCGAGACAGATGGTGCCGAGCTTTTAAAAGTAGCTTTTTCTGAGACTCACTGATGTTGTTTTTTTTTTTAGTCTTCCCTTAGGCAGTTTGCAGACCATAAGGGAATGCCTTCCCAATCTGTGGCTGCAAATGCCAGTGCATACGGATGCGTTCAGCGGTACCTGTTGTTCTTGGTGTCGGTTTTCTAACAGGAAAACTGGAATGATCAATGGCTGTCCCTATCTCAACCTGCCCACTTTTATGTACTGAATTTTCTTTATGAAAGGAAAATCCACATTTTTGCTTAGTTTCTTTAGGCAGCGTTACCGATGTTTTGTGTGACAGTTCTTGAGTTCGCCCTAAAAAATGTGCATTTTCCAAGCAAAGGTGTGTTTCCTTCCAACTGACTAAAATTATTAAAATTGACATAATTTCCTTCAAAACCACTGAGTCGCATTTCATAGGACTTATTCGACAAGGCATTAGTAATCATTAAAACCCATTTCCACTGGCATTTGTTGCATAACCGACCATATCGATGTATGAAAAATCCACCTAAAATTCACATTTAATTTTTTGGTCGATGTTTACGAAATTCAGTGGACTTTTGCGGTTTCCATCAAGCCTGTCGTAACGTTTTTTTTTTTTTTTTTTACTTGTTTCCAAGCAGAGAAAAAAGGGGAAAACTTCAGAAATTGTGCTAGTTGAGGAATGTGGATTTGCGCTATAGGCCAAATAAAGAAAGGTTAGAATAAAAGAGACAGATGTCATGGGTAAGTTTGGCTAGAGCAGTGGTTCCCAACCCTGGTAGTGGAGGACCCCCTACCCTGCTTGTTTTTGTTCCAGCTGAGATCTCAATTACTTAATTAAATGTTTAATTTATCGAATCAGTTCCTAAATCAGAGCCTTTTAATTATTTTAAACAGTAGGGATTTTACGTTAAGTATAAAAGTGTATAAGCTACATATTATCTTTTTAAAGAACACAAAAAAAAAAAAATCTAATGTAAGCAAAGTATTACTTCAATTAAAAGTTCAATTAAGTGTGTGTGCACTTTTTGTTGCTTTGTTTGTTTTGTCGTAGCTGTACGGCGCTTAAGCAGGTGGCTAGCAGATCTTTCAGCAGGTGAGCAGCACTGGGCTGTGTATTACCCCAGATAATCTGTGCTCTTATCACCTCCTTCCTGACAGCCCAGGTGCAAACATCTGCCTCTCTGCTACACTTGGCTTCACTCAAGCACATTTTTGTTTCTCGCACTGGCGGTTGTGCTGCAGGTGTGCTCACCTCACCGGTATGCTGCAGGACACAGCGTGCCAGTTCAATCTGGTTGAGCACACTTTTCAGATTACAGGTGCCACATTAAAAGCAGAGTAATGTCGAATCTGCAGACCTCACCTGGATAACACATCCTACACCCTAAGGTCGGCACCTTACTTGACATCAGAGGTGTTGTCTTGTAGGTACCTTGGGTGGACGCCAGAGCGGTGCAGCTCGGCTCTCTGTTTGTGCGCGGACTGGCCACCCTGATCGCAGCCAATAGCGCCTGTGGATTGCCTTTAGACATGGACAGTCTGATGCCCTGGAAAATGTTTGACGGGTTGCTTTTTCACTCCAAGTACCTGCAGTCCCATTCTGGCTACACAGAGGAGCAGCTCCTGGAGGAAAATGTAAGTTAGATCTAGATACTGTGCGAGTTAGTCAGGGCTCACGTTGTTGTGTGACAAAGGATAATAACTATTGCTGCTATCTGTTTGAAGTCCTACACCCTAAAAGTGCCGATTTTGCTCTTTAAAAATAGTCCCATGTTCCATTACAATAAAAAAGTACTGAGTTGTACTTTAAGTAGTTTAACTTCAAACAAAACATTTTATTTAACATTTAAGAAATAGTAATCCAGCGCCAGGCATCTTACCTTCGGGGCAAAAATAGATAACATTAACTCTTTTAAATCACTGCATTGTAGGACTCCCAATCTCCAGTTTTACTGTGCTTTGAGCAAAAATTAATTACGGTAATTAACAACTATGTGGGAATGGCATGCTGCAGTGAACTGGAGAGCCAACCTTCCTAACCCCATTGCCCGTTCATTGACATTAAAGAGTGAATATCCTTTAATGGGGCCTTGCAAAGGCACAAAAATTAGAGTTTGCTGGGTTGTGTTTCCTGCAGGTGGCCCTGCTTCCACACTTCCATCAGCTGAAATCTCTTGTCACCAGCACCTGCAGGAGGAGAGACAAAACTATCCCCAGCTGGCCCAGGGGAGGCCCGTCAGGTGAGGAGGTCTGGGATTAAAAGTTAAAGCTAATAATTAGCTTAGGAAAGTGACTCTGGTGGAGTGAAAACACAGAAAGTCCGAAGGCAATCCTTTGTATTGTATACAGATGTCTGCCAAATGAATACATGTAATACTAATAATCATCATCGTCATCATCATCATAATAATAATAAACTATCAGGCTTGTAATTAGTGGGTGGGTCAAAGTTTTGATTTCATCCACTCTGTGTTCAGTTATATATTTGCATTTCCTTTCCATCCATTTACCAGCAGATATTTTTTTAAACTTTAAAAAATGTTGTGTGGGAATTTCCCTTCCCTGTTGCTGTAACCTTCACCTTTATAAATCAACACAAATACTTTCATTTCACCATTGGTATCTACATCTTTGGCACATTGCAGGTCATTTAGAATAGATTGAAAGCGCCTGGGTTTCTCCCTTCTGAGTAATTGTGTATTCATTTTAAAACCGTGGATCCACGTTGATTGAGGGAAGGAAATCTAATACAAGATCAAGTACAAATCAGTCATTCCAGTAAAGAGAAAGAAAGTGTATTTTACATTAAGGATAGATGCCCCGTGCGGAAGAACAGCAGCAGAAAAGCCTGGTAATAGCTCTACTTCAGACATTCACTGAGTCCAACTGGAAGATAATTTTGGGAGATCCAGGATGCTTTGTCATAACTAGAGTAATTCTGGGTTTCTTTTTTTAGGTTGCCTTCTATATTAAGTAACATAACAAGACAACAAAATTATAATGTGGGGGCTGATACAATCTTTTTTCATCTATACTGGCAACCAGAGTCTTGTGGCTTTTCTTTTCCTTTTCTTTTTTTTTACTCGGATTTAAGGAAAAAAACTCTTTTCTACTTTCAAATTGTATCCATGTGTCTGTTCTGTTACCATTAAGCAACACATGGAGTGCATTTCATCTCGTTTTCAACTCCTAGCCCTTCTGTCTGTCGATTTTCATTTAGGAAAATGTTTATATTTATTATCTTGACAGTTATTATTTTATGCCTTCATTTTTTTTTTTTTTTTTTTTCAAGATCTCCATCGTTTCCTTTTTAAAGACATTTAACTGATATATAAATGTATATATAAAATAAAGATTGATAGGTTACTGTATAATATTGCACAGACAGGAAGAGGAATTATATAATTTTTTTAATTCACAAAGTAAATTCCTTAAACATGTCTAGGGTGTAAAGTTTGCTCATTAAGAACGTTTACTCATCTATACTGTTACTGTTTTAACCATTTATTGATCCGTTATGTATCTATCATATCTTTAATATCTTCCTTACGTTGACTTGATTTAAAACAATGAGGGAATTGTCCGTTTTTTTCCATGTTGGAATAAGTTTCAAAATAATTTCATTTAATTAGGGTGGGGAAAAAGAAGGACCTGAAAAATTGTTCATGAGGTTTTTGCATCATTTCAGTGATTTAAAATGGAAGAATAATGAAAAATTGAAATTGATAAATCATGAGAAAAAAATAAACACCACGTGCAGTGGAAAACAAATTCCCAAAATGTGCACTTTGAAGTCTATTTGAATATCTACACCAACCCCATTCCTTCCAAGTTTCCTGCCTAGTCCACATTTGTGTGGAGTGACAAGATGCATGCAGCTTAACAACGCAGAAGAATCTCCACAGTAGGGCACAGTAGACGCTTAAAAAATAAAAAAAGGTATGTCTTTAATTTGGCTCCAGACGCAAACCCGTAATCAGCCCAGTGAATTCTGCGGGGAGATGGTGGTGGCGCTCTGGTGCTCACAGAATTGCATGGTTCATGTTTCGAACGATCCTTTATGTTTGCTGCTATACAGTGAATATTTATACTGACAATCCTGAGTGTATAATTAAAACGGCATTAAATTGTTTGCATGTCTCAGCGAAGCCTGTGGGGGGTGGATCCTCCTCCAGAGAAAGAAGACCCCTGTTCTGCGATGACCGAGGACAGCCCCCTCATCTTGGTCCCAGGCACCCGCTTGGAGACCCTAGTGCTTCTCAGCAAGGTAAAATTGAGTGACACAAATTGTGATGCGTCGCCTTTTCTGGGCTGTCAAATGTATGGTTGCACTTCATGAGACCGTAATAACATAATGATTTATGTAATCAAATGTCATGATTTATACCTTTCTGTTGATATACATTTTCAGTTATATTAATTGCATTTGCTGGGGTCAATTTAATTTTTTCATATTTTTTGTCTACAAAATATGTATTAAAGGAAATAGCATTAATAATAATAATAATGTCATACATCCAAGTGGAATATAATGCAATCAATAAACGGAAAAATGACACTTATGACTTTTAAAGCGCACGTTCATGTAAATATGTGCATTTTATACATTGCAAAACTGGAGGCAACAGCTAAAATTGACCTTTTTTTTCGGAACAAGAAAAGCACGATCGAAATGTGTCTTAGGGTTTCCAGAGTATCACTTCATGGTCCAAATAAGGATATAATGCCAGACAACGCAAAACTATTTTGGAAAAGTGAAATGTAATAATAGTACTGGCGAGTTCTCACTGGTCCTTTTTTCAGCTGTGGGCAAACAGTGGGCAAGCTGCCCGCTGCACAGAAAAATGTAACTAGATAGGCACTTTGCCCACAGTGTAAAACGGGAGCCAGGATTTCTGTTCATTAACAACGCACGCGATTTGTGTACATTTATTCTGTTATTCACTAGTACTAGTATAGGCAGTGGCCTCCAAAAATAGCATTATACACTTCCTTGCTGATGTCTTCACACAGATCTGATTCTTCTTCTGATTTGGAGACTTCTGAATAATTAATTATCTTAATATCAACAATCACTTAAAAATTGAAAATATCAGGCCTAATTACATATGATCAAAAACAAATATATGGATCCTCCAGACTACCATTTATAAAACACAATCCTTTTCTACAGGCTTTAGTGAAACCAGACACTAAACCCAATCGTAGGGATCTTTTCTCTTGTTTGTTTGTGGCTCTGGTTCCTGGTACAGAGTGGACACAAGACAACAATTCCTTTAAAAAATAATAATCATTTTTCAATTCCCCCCCAACAGAACAAGGACACAGACCCAGATACCGGAATCAGCATAGACAGAGGTATCGCTTGGCTCCACGGTGAGTTCAAAAGCCAATGTTATACTCGTCCCACAATGCACTCTGTCTCCTCGTTCTTCCTTTCAGTAACTGGGCACAACATTTGTGTACAAGCTGTCCTTTGATAAAATTGCAGCTTTATGCTAATTCGGCATCAAATACTGCTTATCTATACTAAAGACTGCAACATTGATGATCCCCTGCAAACAGATTTTAATTGTGTGAGACAACTTCAGCTTACTAATATTTTCCCTAAGTCTCTTGTCATGTGCTTATGAAATGCATATCTCTATCTATCTAACTATCTATGTACTTGCATGTTGTTTATTTGTTTTCATAATCCAATACACTACTTATTTTTAATATATATAGTTCAACATATATGCAAATGTGACTCGGGCCAGACGCCTCTAGGGGTTGCGTCCCTGGAGCACAGATAGGTGCGCCGTGAGGGGAACAGCGCTTTTTCACACGCACTCCTCTGAATACAGGAGGTCAGAGGCTCCCCTGGCCGGACATCTGTCTGGGATGTCACATTAAAATCCTCAACCACAAACGCGACAGACTGAGCCCTTATCCCGCAGGTCCGCCGTCTTTTTTTGTTTCACAATTAGGGTCTGCTGAGAACATACAAACGTTGATCCACACGGTATCTAGAGCACTCCCGTTCAGACGCCTCATAAATACTAATTTGACTGCTACTGTAACGTCATAAACAGAAGCCCCTTTTTTTTTTTTTTTTTTTTTTTTTGCGGTGTCTGGGCTTTTGTTGTCAGTAGAGTGTGTGTGTGAATATCCCGCTTTTCTCCCAATGCAAACCTATCTCCTCTGCTGACATCCTTTAATCCTTTTCCTTGTGTCTTTGGAGAATTTTTTTCTTCCACATTTTGACAAGTACGGGCCTAAAGTATGTCTTAATGAACTAACGCATGGTTCTTTTTCTGTGTTAAAGTACTGTTGCGCACCGTCTGTGTCATAAACTTGTACCTGACAAATTATGCAGAATAATCATACATTTTTGTTTATGTTAGTTACTTCACTTCTTTTTTTTGTTTATCTGTTTTGTAGCTGGCCCCAGTATCCACACTCGCGACCTGACCATCCTTGAAAAACACCTCTGAGATTTAAGAAAGACTTGGATTTAAAGGGGGAAGTAATACAAGAATTGGAAATGAATTGGCTCATTTATAATTCTGCATTTTTCAAATACATTTAATAAAAAAAGGCTGTTTATTCTGAAATCAAAACACTTTCTTCTTTTTTTAAGTATGATGGAGAGCCCATGTAGAGACATTAATTATTTTTTCAAATATTAAGTGTCATCTCCTACACACTGCCCTAATTACCCTAGAATGAAGTTGTCTGTAGAAAAAAAACAGATATGAAAAACAGATGTTTGGGTCATGAAAACATCCTCTTTCACCTCAGTTGATTTATGACAGGATATGATCAAATATTACAGCAATCTTAATTATGTTGGATATTGAGGAAGACCTCCAGCACGCTGTTTTAAAGCAGTCGAATATGAGCGTTGCTTTGAAAAGGGACAAAATAAGAAGGTGGTTGCAAATTCCTTTCAAACTGTTTATATTAAATGCAATATTGATCCACTTTAAAAGTATTAATGGAGTGCTTTGGTCACAAGTCAGGCTTTAAAAAAGTGATTTACTATCTTGTCCCTTTTAAAAATCACGCTGTACATTCCCTCATCATTTCCTGACCCTTCTCTTGACTAAATTAGAACAGAGGCCAAGAAATAAATCACTGGTCTGGTATTTTCTCCTCTCGTGTCTGACACACATGTATAAATTATATAGTTATAGGTATAAATTATCCATCGGCTTACAGACATGCATTTATATGAAAATATAGGTACAAATTAAAAGTCGGGCGCTTTTCAAGTTTATTTCTCCTCACTGAAAGACTTCATATTAAATATCACTGAACTCTCCCTTTGAACCATCTTCCTTTCCACTGTCCCTGCATGAAAATCATGTATTACAAACCACTGACACTCAGGGTCAATCCTCACGCACTGTGCGTCTCCGCCACCCACCCCCTGCCCATTCAGAAGCTGTGAAATAGCAATAGCTGCCAGTGTGAAAATTCGCAGTCGGCAGCCGGCAGCCGGGAGTGAAATATCCTGCTTTGGCTGCAATAGGGCAGGATTTCTACCAGTTATATGCAAAGGAAATCTGGAATTGAATAGAGCTCTAAAGCTTGAAATCAGCTTTGAAGAAGGAAATAAAGGAACATTTTTATTACTGGCTTTGTAGTGGAATACTTTTTACTATTGTGTACTGGATGATAGACCATGTTTTGATCTCCACACATGAAACAATCATACTGCATTGTGTTTTACAAACCTATATAATGTGAGTTTTTAATACACACACACACATTTTTACCATTTAATGTTTGAGACACAAAAAGTGATGGAATACAATGCTATTATTAAAAATTACAACTATACTTTGCAGTCGTTCTTAATTGTGCAAGTTTTACAAGAACCATAATACAATACAACCGATTTATAATAATGTATGTATAGAATGCGTAGAATAACACTGGATTATAATAAATGAAATGTGAACGCAAAAACAAGAACAGCATGTAACTTAAACCCAATACAGAGATAAAAATGTGTACAACTGGAAGATCTACAGTGAAGCAAAACAACACGCGTAGAATGACTTCTTACTTTTTAATTGTAATTTGTCTTCGGTAATGGACCGTGTGAAGTAGAACTGAGATGCACAGTTGGGTTTAGGGGTTTGCAAATACTTCAGGGCTGGTCAGATCAATAGTCCGGGTCTGTTAGCAACCTCACCAGTGGTGCAGTTTTTAACTAACTTAAAACATTGTGATGAAAATGTACCATGGGGGCTCCCCAGTCGCAGGCTGCTCGACTAGGAGAACACCTGCCTCTTGCCTGGCGGAGAGTGTGAAGTTCACTGAAGCCCACCGCTCAATTGCTTGGACTCCGCAGGCCACTTTTTACATAACCAGCTGTTAGGCAGCCTGTTGACCAGAGAGAAGAAAAAGTTGATTCATTAGGGAAATTGAATTAAAACGCATCGTCCGACAGTGATGTCTCAGTTTAGCGGTTTCTCCTTCCCCGTTCTTTGTTTGCCTTCGAAAGCGGCGGACAAAGTGCGAGAGGTGACCACAAATTAATTAAATGTCGTTTTATAATGTGGGTTTGTTGCTTTGTTTCAGTTTTTTGGTGCGGTCGAGTGCCAACCCTAGAGAAAACGAAAACAACGCCACCAACAAAAAAAAACAACAACAGGGATGACTTTTGCGAAGAGCGTGCCAAACCCATGCTTTAATGGATATTCAGTAAACGAAGTAATTAGTCCCAGATGACTTCTTATCTTTCAGCCCCTTGCGGTTTGGCCGGAATCCAATTACACAGAAGTCACATTGTTATCTGTTTTGACTTGCAGAAGTGTTGGATTGAAACTTACCAACAAGGGATGAGCTTTAGAATTTCAATTAGGCAGGCTGTAATTGAAGAAAACCTATGATGAAAATTCTCTGTAGAACAAATCACAGAGATTAATAGGGTGGGGGGTACTTGGGGGGAGGTTGTAGACTACTCCCTTTGAAAGCTGTTGCCAGTCTGCAGTTAGGCTGTCCATATGGTCTCAGACTCGCTGGGTTTGGGATGGGCTATTTACCTCATGATGGCAGTGCGTTCGGAAACCTGTGTTTGTGAATCACTGAAAGATTATTTCCCTCCCAGGATATTCGGGGGGGGATATGTTCGATATCAACTCAAGGAGCTGTTTATGATCGCTGTAAAATGCTCTGTGTCTCCCTGCTCTTCCCTCATGTCAAATGTGGTGCAACTTAATTCCCTGGCGATTTCATAGGCTACAATAACCAAGATGGTCTGTGGTCAGGCTAAAACAACTTGGGCCTTTTTGCATCAGAGCAGACGAGAGACTAGGACCAGTGGGCAGATTCAGAAAGGATGCAACATTTGTGTAAAGGATGCAGGTTGAGCCCACTGAGCATAAATGGCCTACTAACAACAGGATGTGAATGGCACAGCGAATGGCTCTTGGGTTCATTAGCAACACTTCTGACAGTCTCATAAACAACAACATGAATGAGTTCTCCGTCAGTTTAACAGTAATTACCAAGTCTTTCATCTGTTAAAGTGTGTGTGTGTTACATACTAGTAAGTTCAGATCAATGATCCGCTCCCTTTTTCAAATAAGTTATAATCAGACATTATTTTCATTAAGGTACTCGATTAACTGATCCAACGAGTTGCCCTCGTCTCGGAGATTAGTTTGTTTGGCCGATTTTACAGGATCTTCGGCAGCGATCTCGGTCCAGGTCTGAATAGGTTCTGTGCACAAAAAGGATGTAAAGGCAAGTTGTTATTTATCTTGGTTTTGGTCCGTAGGGAAATCCTCTGAACTGTGGGCTACGCCTTGGGCTCGTACTACCCTGAGACGTTAAAAAAATAAAAATATCTGAATATATAAAAAATAAAATAAAACATCAACAACAACACATCCTCCCAACATTAAATTTCGAAGCTATCCATTATGCATTTAATTATGGTGAAGTTTCATGTGTACTAATGGTAAATATAGCAGCAGCCTTGAGGCACAGTGGTTAGCATAAGTGCCTAGAACCCAGAAATGGTGTGGAGGCTGGTAACGTTCCCCCAAAGGGAGGTGGGGTCCCCTGTGTTGAAAGGAGTCGTGAAGGGGTGGCGTGGTTGTCTCTTCTAACAGTGGGTAGTGGTCTTTGTCAGAAGGGGGATTCACCACAAGAACTCGAATCCGTCGCTTTCTCATCTCAGTTTCCTCTGTGGAGTGGGGTGGGTGGGGCCTACAGGCCCAGTGGAGCCTATGGTTACTCTGCATTCCCTCTGGTAATCCCAGAGACCAGCTTTCTGAAATTAAAGTGCTGTGTTTAAGAGAGCTGCTGGTCTGAGTATCTGGTTTGTGTTCTGTCGGTGGCTCCATGGATGTGGGCTCCAGCTGGGGGCTGGGCGCAGACACTGGCTGTACAGTCAGATGTTGCAAAGCGGTCGGGCTGTTTGTTATGATGTTGCCTTTATGTAGTCCGCATGCGAGGCAGGTGAAATCTCCCTGGAAGACTAGTGTTTATTGACACGGCACGGAAGGGTGTTTGTGTTTTTTTTTACCTTGGCAATTGATGTTTTGCTACAACACCACATTTAATTATGATTTTATAAGGGGGAGGGCTTTTGAAATAAATTCTCTGGTATTTTTCACTTTTCATTATTATGATGATGTTAGTGAAAATGATATTTCAATTTTGGCGTACCAGTTGTTAAAAAAAAAAAATATATTCCTTTCGATTGTATGCTGAATGCTGATAATATGTTACATTATTATTATGCATTGTATATATTATATCACATGACTATGTAGTGGCTCAAGAGAGTTAGAGATCATTAACAGGAAATCCTTAGAAATTATCGTATTCCACTGGAAATCACAGACAAATGTGAATGACTTCTGAATTATTGTTTAGTTTGTTTGATTGTTTCGTCCTTGTATCTCCATAGCTAACTAGTCTGTGTAAAGACTTGTATCCCATCCACAGATAATCTGTCTGGCTCCAATACTTCATTTGAAAGCTATGTGTTAACCTTAAAGATAGTATATCCTATTTTTGTCAGATGTGCCCGTGAATCGGAATTTCTGTGGAATGCATACTTTGGTGACGGAAAAATCTGAACATACAAATTAACCAATCAACAACCGAGGGAAAGGAAAGCATTGTTTGTTTCAACTCCACATCTGCTATACTGTTAAAATGTTTTTGTACATGTTGATTAAACAAAATTACTAAGACAAGATATTTTAAGAGCACTAAACATTACCAGTCACATGTCCATATACTTCTGGCCACTTTACTTAAGTTAATGTCTTCCCCTTTGTCAGCAGATTATAAATCATATTCTGATTTTAAAAAAGGAGATCAAAATAATGATTGCTACATTCCAAAGAGTAAAACAAAAGGAGAGTTACCAGATGGAATAAACAAGAAAAGAACAAACACAGCCATTATTCTCATTGCTGCGACTGGGATACTTAATTAGATGGTTAGTTGATTTGCGTTTGTAAATCTGACATCACAAATCGTAAAATGGTTGCATCAGGACCGAAAGCTCTAAATCTCAATGAACAATAGGAAGCATGCCATCAGTCTACTATAAATAAGCCTTAAATGGTTTGTTTCCAAAAAGTGCTTCCACATTTGTGCTTGCTATAATTGTGGAGAAACCATATACAGAGTGCATCCGAGTTAAAGCCAAGGCAAAACACACACACACACGATTCCAATCCAATCCACAAAGCATCTTTATGCCTCTGATTGACTGCTTGTTGCTGCTGTACAGATGGGACGTTTGGAACACTTCTTCCACAATTTATTTTTTTAATCCCTCCACAATTAGTTAATGCTAAAAAAATAAAAAAAGAATTTGACCAGAGATTAGAAAGATTCTTCACATTGAATTACATATAAAATATGCAAAATGGCCTCTCTCTTTTACTTAGTTGTCACACGAAATTCTGGGAATCGATTTTCTCCCTGCCCATTTGGAAGGTTTTAATTAATTTAGTTAATTCTTAATCTATTTGACAGTGTTTTACGTACAGTCCAGGAGTATAGAAGACCACTTCATCAATCTTTCTCACTCTCTTCTTTTCATCAACATCTGGTTACTCTTTACTATACAGTCAACACATGGGTTACTCAGCATTAAAAAATAAAAATACTAATCAGAACCTAGACTTGAACTTGAAAGTGGGATGGTCTGCATACGATCTTATAGAAAAAAACAAGTGTCATTGCTGCGTAAATGGATTTCAGTATTTTTAGCTTTCTAAACAGCACAACCAGTGGCTGCATTTAAATATCTTCACATCGTACACCGGTTTTGAGTTTGGTTTCATATCTTGTGTTGCTCATGCACATTGTAGAGGTTGATTTTAGTTATTTTGAAGTGTATCCCTTTGGGGAAGATATTCCCAGTCAGTCTAGGGTTGTGGCTCTGTTTCCAAGCGTCACTTCCTCTCTGGCTCCGACCAGCAGACCGCGTCTTTCCTCTCGGTGGACGTGATGTCATCGAGCCTAGATGCGCCATAGACGCTCATTGTAAAACGCTGCTCCGGCAAAGCAGACGCATTTGCATATGTATAAACCATTCAGGAGCTCCACAACAGGGGAACGTGCACAAGCCACACGTGACAGGGAAGCAAACGCTGCCTTGGCCTGGTCAGGCATAGGGTGTGAACCTAAACTGGCATGTGTGGGCTCCCCTCAACTAATCCCTGCAAACGCTTCCCAGTAAATCCTCTTTCTGGTACTCTCTCACAGACTGGGCCGTAGTGTGGCAGACCAGGAGAGCGAACGGGTGCAAGTGTGTTCATTGGATATTAACCCCCGCAGGCATTTTACCACTGTTTGGCTCCCATGTGTGCAGCTGTCCTTTTCAAGTAAACATGAGATCATCAAAGACATATCTTTGCATATATGTCCTGCTACATAAAACATGCTCAGTTTCTTAATCTTTGTTTTAAGTGAATGCCAAAATTTGCATTTTTTTTTTTTCTTCAATAAATCTGTCACTGACAATGGTCTGCATACGTAGTTATAATTTCGTTTTTGCTTAAAGGTGGTCAAAGTTAAAGAAGGTGAAAATGTAATTCACCTCAAACAAACAAACGAACAAGAAAATGGATGCCTTAGCTGTCTTCTAATTGGCTTGACAAAGGCTGAGGAACATGAAATAAAAGACAATGTGAAACTTGTTCTAGCTTTAATATTATCATCCCTTCTGAAGTGACGCACACCAGCCGAACCACAACAGACGCACAGCAACAAAAACCCGCCGCGTTTCGGGGGCAATCAATCACAAGGGTTCCTTCCCTCGTCCCGATGTACAAAAAAAATACCACCACTCCCGGCAGTTTGGTTAAGTTAAATCCTAAGAGAAATGCGCCGGACTGTTAGTAATCTGGCCTTAAACAGATTTTCTACCGCTATTCAGTTTTTCTGGCTAATCTCCCTTTGTGATATGTAACAATGCAGCACCAAATGAGGAGGAAATGTCAGGTTATGTTTCAGAGCCCGTCTCCTTCCCACCCTCCATCTGTAGTGGGGCTGGTGCTTATTGGAACATATGCTGCCTGTTGCACAGCCACCATCTGTTAGCTGAACTGATGAAGTGTTCCCGTTGCCGGGGCGATGGAGCCATTCACTGAAATGGCCCCACAAACATTTCCTGCTCGAGTTTCATCTTTTTCTCTCGCTCTCTTTTAGTCCATACACGGGAAGGCGGTTTGCTGGTATGAGTTTCCAACATTTAGAAAACGGTTGTCTTTAGGCGAACATACCAATCTCTCTCATCTCTGAGAACTGTGTGGGGGCCGCCTTTCATTTACAAACTACATCTTTCCCTCGGTGTCGCCGGTCCCAGGATGGATTTATTAGCGCCCATTTTGATGCAGAGTTTAAAGTGGTGGAAGGGTGAATGTCAGCCACACCGGTTTTTGTTGTGTTTTTCTTTTCTTGCGTGTTTGTTTCTCTGCTTTTTAAAACCGTCGCGTTCAGTTTGGCAAAGCGGTCTCGCGTTTGTTGCGTTTCTTTTTTGTTTTTTTTTAACAGCCTGTGTCTAAAAATGTCCTTGCTAGTGAGTAATGAAGCCAAAAGACACTGGCTGCAGTCAGGCAATGTGCCAGGGGCTACTATGAGAACGTCCTTTCATAACTCTGCAAGAACACCTCGTTCCTGGGCTGCTGTCTCCCTGCCATTTGTTCGTGGGGCTGCTGCTTGCAAAAACAGTTAATAGATCCTGAATGAAGTTGTGGCTTTGTAATGTTGGGACTAAATTGAGGCCACCAATTTATTTCACTTGGGATCTAAACTACAGTTGAACTCGGACCTCCAGTGTCCACCAGCTTTAACCGCCTATGAATTTGAACACCCTTTGAGTTCTTTTCAAATGACATCTGAGAGAAGCATTTAGTGTGCAATTTATGTATTAACAGGTTGTCAGTACCCATGTTGTATATGGCTGCCACTTTCAAAGACTGCTACCTTACTTTCAGAATTCAAATTGTGATATTTCAAATGTGTTTTATATATATAATATATATGTCAGAAATGTGAGAACCGGTTTCTGGAGGGATTCGTGGATTCTGTTGCAAAGCAAGTTGTCTTAAAAGATTATTTCATTCCAAATGAGGAAAATCACTAATATTTACATGTTAGCGATTACGGAAACATGGTTTTATTCCATCTGGGCAAGTTTTTACTTTGTTTTAATTTAAAAGAACAACTCCACAGAGGTGGTGTGATCTGTATACGTTATTAGAAAAAGCATTGGGACAAAAAATCTAATCAAATAAACTAAAAGTCTTAAAATGCTACAAGAATACTGTTTAATTACTCCCACAGTGCAGCGAAATACATTGGTCCCTGTAGTGTTGTGCTTATTTGTTGGTCTAGTTTATCCCAGAGGTGTTCTATATGTGTTTCATGTCAGGAGGCAGGGCAGTCTAAGGAAGGTTTTCCATTCTTTTTTCAACTATGAAACCTAACTTGTTACCATGTAAATATATTTAAAGGACCCTCACCATAAAACCTTGTAATGGCAAGTGACTTATAATAGGCTGATAGACAGACGTAGACCTGTCTCACAACCTGTACTATATTGTATAGGAAGTTTCAAAAAGTTGTGCTTTTTAATCAGGTATTCACAAAGCTTTTTGGAGGGGCATGTTTTAATAGAGCAGGAAATATTACGCTGATGGCATCTATCCAACAAAGAGCTATGAAATAAAACAAAAATCAACAATAGAGAGTTAATGCACATGAAACGGCGGTAAGAAAGTTCCCATTGCTGGTATCTGTGTTTTTGATAAGGGCACAATATTCGCAGGGCTGCTATTATCAAAGGAAGTGCACACTTTTGTCCACCACTTCCATATCCTCTAGCAGAGGTGGAAAATGCATTTCTCTGTTTCCTAAATGTCAGTTGCTGCTGAGTCATGTTTTTGCCCGCTTTTTCACATGCCAATAAAAAAAAAACCAATCAGCATTTTGATTTTCTTCAGTGCCTTAACTATACTTATACAAACATCTAAGAGAGTTCTCCAACCCCCCCACCCCCCCGTAAAAATGTATCTCTTTCCTTACGTGTCTGATATTTTCAATCATGTGTTGTTCTTTGTTTTGCTTCTGCATTCTACTATTCCTAAAGGACTGACCTTGTTGATTTGTTTGTGTAAAGGACCGTGTGAGAACATCTCTGCTTCCTGGTCCTCTACAGTTCAGACACTGTTGCTTGGTATCTGATTTCGGTCTTTTTTTTAACTACCATCATGGCTGGTGAAACTGATACAAAAATCTTTTGCAGGAGTAACAAAATCCCCTTTCTTCCCCCCAAACAGAATGAAGCGAGCGATACAAAGGTTTGCGGGGGAACTCAAACAATTAACTGTATCCTTTTTTTGTGTCATTACATCAGTGCGTTTTAAGTTTCTTTTCCAACTGCTACCTAACTGTCAATTTTCTCAGCTGCTTTAAAAAAAAAAAAAATCTTATACGGCTCCATTCCTGTATCACCTTTCAGCTCCTAGAGTTGGTCTCCTAGTCTGTTAGATGGGAGCTAATTGCACGGTATGGGAATCGGTTATCTTGGAGAACTCATCGAGATTGGGTGGAGATTAACACGCACATACAGATAAGATGGAAAGATGTCATCATCTGGGAGTGAATCAAGGGATGCATGAGAAAAAGCCGGAGATATGAGGTGACTCTCATGACTCAGACAGACGAGGGTGAAGAGCATTGACTCACCTGTTCAGGCAGAAGAAAGAAGAGAACATATGAAGTCACAAATATGTTTCTTTTCATTTACCTTTCACCCATAAGAACATAACTTCATAAACAAGGCCATTCGAGGCCTTCATGCTTTGTTTAGTAGGTAGTAATGGTCCAAGACTCCCACCCTGTCTAGCTTTGAATAAGTCTACGTGGGCAATATGGCTTTCACATTGAAGTAAAAACACAGGGATTTCACCATGAACAAGGCATAATACCATAATCTACACACTGTTCGTACCTTAACTCAAATATTTAAATCACTAATTGGAATAGAAGAAATTAAGCCCATGGAATACTTCTAGATCAAGAAGTAAATAAGAACCAGAAGTCAGATGTGAAAATTTTGTTTTTTTAGAAGGAAAATGGGAAGCGTTTTTTTAACCCGAAGAGTTATGTGGATCTAGAACAAGTTCACTAACTGTAGTTGTAACTGTATCTCCTGACCCCTTGAAATGAAATGAAATGAAATTCTGGTTTCGATTAGCTACTATGATCCAAAAGATCAGGATCTAAACGGAGGGCCTTTTGTTTGTCACTATTCGTGTGCTCTCTACTTTCCCGTACCTTGAATTTATGTGTCCTTTCCTAGCCTCTACCATCTTACAGGGGGGCAGGGAGCTCTGACAATGGGAGATGTTCCACTAAGGATAGAAAACAAAGGGAAACTGCTAGTAGGAAAGTCCTAAAAATTTTGTACCTCAATGCCAGGAGTAACAAGATGTTAGACCTAGAAGCCACAGTGCTGGCGTGTGACTATGATGTTGTAGGAGTGACAGAAACATGGCTTGAATGGAATGGATGAATACAAGTTGAAAGGATACACACAGATTAGGAGGGACAGGCAAAATTGAAGGGGGGGTGGGGTAGCATTATATGTCAGAAATGACATTGAGGCAGAAGAACTCCAATTAGATCTTCGTAACGAAACATAATCTTTGTGTGTTAAACTTTTAAATAAAAGATCTGGAGGAGTGTGTTACAGGAGTTTGCTGAAAATTTGGGAACATTTAAAATCAGACTGGATAGGATCCTTGGATCACTCAGTTATTAACGGACACCAAATGAGCACGATGGGTCGAATGGCCTCCTCTCATTTGTAAACTTTCTTATGTGCGACGTGGTTCTGCCCACCTCCATTCGTGTCTGTCTCTGACCGCCCGGCTGCACAAGCCTGTGACCGCAATCAACACCAACCATCATGTCCGGTTAGTGAACGTATTGTCTGACATCCGGAGAGCGTTCCCAAGCATTCATCCCGCTGTCCAGCCCGTAACCACTGTGGATCGGACCACACACCACACTTCACCACGGCTCTCCGGGAATTTGTCATGATTTGGTCTTGAATTGCCCTTTTGGCTGTGAGCAGGCCAGGAATGAGACGCATTCACGTAGATAGGCCTGGTCAGAAATACTCCTCTCCTCTAATGATATGGAAACCATTGGAATTGGTCGTAGCATACTATGAAAGTCTTACTTTCATTCGGCTAAAGTCTAACATGTTTTAGTGTCTGTTCAGAGTGCATTTACAAATGGAGTTATATTTCCAAGGGAGAAAGTACAGTCTAGGTAATTTAATTTGCCTGACAATCTACATGTCACTATTCCAGTAATTGCTGTAGACAATTGACTATTGAACGGCGATGAAGATCTTGAATAGATCAATAACATTGATCTGAAGTTGATAAAAAGTTTTTATTGGAGCATACAGTTAGGTCCATAAATATTTGGACAGTGACACAATTGTCAATGTGGCTCTGTATGCCACCACAGTGGCAATCAAGATGTGCTTTAAGTGTAGACTGTCATCTTTAATTTGAAGGTAGTTACATCCAAAATGGGTGAACGGTGTAGGAATTACACCCATTTTTATATGTGGTCCCCTCTCCACAGACTCTCCACAGTTTGTAACGTTTGCAGGCATGTTCTTTTAATTTAATTTTGAATTCAGTTTGAGCAAAATGAACCCATGTCTATTGTTGGAGATTATTCAAATGCTGCAGGGATGTGCGTTGGCTGTTACCTGTGTTTCACAATGTTGGCTTCAGTGTATACAAGTGGATTGGGAATTTAGAGAGAAGGATGAGACATTATTAGGAAGCTTTTGCGAAATCGAGGAACAAAACAGGATCATAACCAAGTTAGAGGGGTGGAGAATTGTACACACGTCTACTCTACAGCGATACAGGAGAGAGGAAGAGTGAGATGGGAAAAGACAAAGAGACAGGGCGTGCACTTCCTCCCGGAGTGGAAATCTCTTGACACCAACCTCTCATTACCACTCTGTCAGGGTCGGGGGCTTTTGTTTGCACGGGTGAAGGTGAGGAGGCTGCCCAGGCTTCAGGAAAGTCATTAAAATTCTTTTCATTCCTCGACCGCCACTGCCAGGTACAGTACTGGCTACGTTCACAACAAACTCCCCCCCGGTTTGGGCCGGTTGCCTTGTCTTCACTCAAAACGCTACGCTCTGTGTAGTCGAGGGTGATGCAATCGCCAAGCAATGCAGTAGCAGTAAGGTTCAAGTTAGAAAAAAACTATAAAATGAGGATGTACACAATTGCAGGGAGGAATAAATGGCACGGAGACTTCTAGAAATAACCCTTCCTGATAGGAAATGGCAAACACACTTAGAAAACTGGGATATTTGGCAATGCTGACAAAGGAAACCCAGAGTCTGTTTTACCAGGCTTTCAATCCAGAACAAAGTTAGATTTGCTTTTTGAATGATATACTTTAATAATAATAATAATAATAGTACTTCCATAATAATAACAAAAAACAGTGCTTTCCATTAAAATAAGTTTAAAAGTAAACAAAGTGCAAAGCAAAACCTTTATAAAATGCCAATTGGGAAAAATGTGTTTTAAGATTAATACTAATGATAAGATGAAGAGAAATGGAAAGGCAGATTTTTTTTCCATGTATTTTTGTAAAAAGCAGATTTATCACACTATTCCTCAAATCACAGTATGAGCGATGTTTTCTCTGGCATGCAGAAGGATTTTTTAAGCTTAAAGAGTACAAATGGCTCCCTATTTTCATAAAGCAAAACTCTGGTGCATGTCTAGCAAGAGAAGAACTTCCGATATCTATTTTTTTTTTTTTTTTTAATTTGCTGGAGTTTATTTTGGAACCAAGACCTTGGATAGTCATCCTGTTTGCTGAAAATATAATTTGCCATTATCTTGACACAGTAGAAACTTAATGGCAAGTTGGCACTGAAAATTGCAGTCTGGCATCTCAGATAGACATCTAATGAGTGAGCCCACAGAGGAGCTCCAGCTGACCAATCCTCAATATTGCACAGAAAAGGTTCATAATCCTAGTACTAGAATCCTTCCAAAGCTTACCTAAAGGTATCATTCAATATGACGCTTGTACCATTGTTTTCCAGTCGTTCCCTATGGTTTTAATTTGGCTTTACTGTGTTTTACTACACTCTACCATGAATCAACCACAGTCTACCATAGTAACCATACCTTAAATATATCTATTATGGTATATCTATATCTTGGTATTCCCATTGTCAGGTGTAGCAAAGCAAAAGAAATGTTGAACCAATTGGAAACCACGGTGAAACTAAGGTATACCTTAGTAAAACCATGCCTAAAGTGGAAACCTCCTATGCTTAATTTATTATGGTTAACTTGTGTGTGCTGGTGACTGTAATTGCCAGAGGAGCAGTGATGCGGTCTACTGCCTCAAATAAACAGCCTGCGAACATGTTGGCTCCATTGAGATTCGTTAATCAGCCAGAGATTAATAAGGTATTAGCACTGTTTAATTAGTATGGGATGCAGGAAAATAAAGCCGATATCTGCCCCCTAATCAATCCTGAATCAGCTTTCGACCTCAGCGATGACTGTGGATTACTTTTATTTTCTTTCATTTGATCATATCTCTTTTAATGTTGTTCCACCGACATCCCTTTGATGTTGTCGTAGAGATGACTGTGAATTCCTGGGATCCTCGATGCTCCGGGAGAAATGTGTTTATATGGAAACATGGTCTCGGCGATCTCTTCGACCGAGGTTGTAAAGAAGTCTGAAGAGGCCTGATCGAGCCGCACACAGACTCCTGGGCCTTGGGGGCAAAAGCTGTTTTTCTTTTTTTCTTTAGGCATCTGTGTTTGGCATATGGCGCTTATTTATTATAGCTGTGGTATTGTAGGGACTACAATTCCCATGATAACAAGTTCTCATATATCAAGATTCTTCTGTTGCTCTTTCCCACAGAAGTCGGCTGGACAGGAATGGCCCTGCCAATTCCAGCACTGTTGCGGCAGACAGTTGTCTAAATGTAGTCATTACTGAGGATAAACAGACGCGACTGTTGGCCAGATATAAATCGGCCCGCATATTAAACAGCAATGAGTTATTACAGGGGGGGGGCAGTCTGGAGAATGCACCATGACAGCAGTTCACACTTTTGAAAGCTCATTGTCTCTCAATCACAGAAAGAAAAATGTGTTTCTCTATATTTATATGTATATATTCATTTACACTTCCACTTCTCTTGTTAAGTTAAGAAGGATTGGCTGGAGTAAGAAATGAGCCGAGGGCTGAAAGTCTCTAATTGATGAAACTGCGACTACGACAGTCCTGCCTGCGGCTGTCTTTTCTGTTCACCATATAAAGGAAAATCCCACAACTTTTCATTTCACTTCGTCTGTTACTGCTAATACAAAAACAATACAAAAATACAAAAAAATGTTGATGATACTTTCTGTATGCGTTCGGCTGCCAGAAAAAACAGTGTATTCCACATGAAAAGCAGCTCGGTCCTTCATTATGAGACGTTGGTATTTTTCTTGTCCTTTTATGGTTTTCTTTGGCTTAATGTCCAAACTCTTAATAGAGTTACAGCTTGGTTTTCGAAACGTTTTTCTTACTTGGTGGGGGGGGGGAACAGGGAATCTCACAATATTTATTTGTATTTGAAGCTCTGTTTGCAAACACTCTGTGGTATTTCGCACTACTGGTCATTGATCCCAACAATACGAGAACAATTCACTTGGATGTGAATTTTGGAGAAGCCGGTTTTTTTTAATTGTCTTATTTCTTAAGCACTGCAATCCCAGAACTAAACCAAGTTGGAAATTTCCTATTGGATCCACCGCAGGTTGTGGATTGTGGTAAGAACAGACCCGACTGTAAAAGCTTGTTGCCTTACTTTAGGGATTGTCAGTAATAGCAGCATTTCATTCGTGTGATCTAGCAAGGCCTCACCATTCCATATTAATCATTTGACAAACTTAACCAGTTCACTTCAGCTTAATAATAAAGCTCCCCCCCCAAAAAAAAACAAATTCGGGAGTGTATTTCAGAAGCTTTGAGGGGGAGGATAAGTTTAATTATATGAGTAATCTTTAATGTTTTATAGGGATTTGTGTGTAGTCAAAACAAATTAAAAGAAAACAAATCACCGAAGTTCAGCCCAGGCAAGCTAAAAATTAAGTCCCACTAAGATGTGATTTTCTGGAGACTGAAAGCCCAGTCACGATGTCTCCTCTTAAAAACAGAAGAAAAATGAGAGAGAGTCTAAATTGGGTTCCTCAGGTTTCTAAGTCACAAACAGACCCAGGAACTTCAATTTGACAAGGTCTACATCCCCTCCCGTGTGTAAGAAATTAGTGGGTCACCTAGCAAGACACCTTTCATATGGGATAAGAAATACAGAAATAAGTCAAAATAAAAACAGGACTCTCATTTTGCTGGTCACCCCCTCCCCCATTTCCCCACAAGCAAATAAACAATTGACTGGATCAGCAATGCCTAAGCTAGATGGGTTTGTTTTATTTCCTCAGCCAATTCGACTTCTTTCTATAGCCGTTGTGTTAAAATAGTTTTATTCCCCGCAGGAAAGTTTGGGCAAAGTTTGTCCTCTGCTGCTAAATATAGCCACCAGTGTTTATAAATTGTATCCGTTCACAGAAACATAGAGTGACGCCGTGCCTTCCTAAAGACACTCGGTGGCCCTTTTTCTCCTCGGCCCTCCCCTGAAGTGCTAATCCACATGGCTCTCGCTGGCAGTAATTTGCCGATCAGCGGGGTGCTGCAGTTTTCCTGGCTGGACCCATTTCCCAGCAGCACAAACATGAACAGAGCAAAACTCGAGTGCTCAGCAGCTTCTTGAGTGAACTTTTTCGTTTTGTCTCTTACCAGAAGGTGTGAAAACAGGCCATTTTTTCCTTGGCCTAAAAATAAATAAATAAAAAACAAAAAAAGACCTCAACCACTTCATGTTGTGGCGAACATAAGACACACCCTGGTGCTTTGAAGTGTTCATTCACACCCAGTCAGCCTGGCCTGAAAAAGAACAGAATTAGATTTGTTCCGGGGTCTGTCTGGTCTCCAGTCTGTCAATGGCAAGACCTGTGTTTTGATATTCTTTGCCAAATTAGCGCCACACAAAGGTCTAGAAAGCAAGGTCATTTTTTCTTGGTTTGTTTTGAAAGTTTCTGGGACTTGGAATGAGACTGACCTATTGTGCAATGATCTGAGTGTGTGAGAGAGAGAGAGAGAGAGAGAGAGAGAGAGAGAGAGAGAGAGAGAGAAAACCAAGATTTGGCTCTACTGGAAGACATCTGGAAGGAATTGGGAATACTCTGCATCCGATGAGTCCCCTAATAATTTAACACCTCTTTAGCACGGCTACCGAGTAATGAGCTGTGAGACAGAATCAAAACAGAATAACTTTGTAGTGAGATTTGGAGTCACCCCCTCCTGGGCTAGCGTAGCACATGCTCAGCGGCCCTGCTGTCAGTATTTGCAGAGGCAAATTACATGTCCTGGTACCAGGAGCTGTGCAGCTTCCCTTAAGCCTAAAATATACAGGGAAACATCCCTTCAGCTTGAACATTTTCTTGCCACTTTCACCCTGCTTTTCCACTTTTACAATCAGGCTATTACAATACATTGATTAATGCATACATACTCCACATTTAGTGTTTATCTCAGGACTAATAACAAACAGATTAAGATAAATATTTCCCCTTTGGCCAATCCGGTCTCACTTGAGTCATGGACCATTTCTCCAAGTTATACAGAAGATGTTTGCTGGAATAAAGACCTATTATGAAGTACACTGACAGGACACTAACGTGAAAAGTGATTTAGAATTTTTGTGATGCAATTAAGTTGACCGTTTCATACCGATAATATTGGAATGTTTCTTAACCTCTCTTCATTGCTGCCAAACTCCCTTATGTGCATTGACTCATACATCTCCACTGAAGCATTACTTTAATTATCAGGGCATGTCCTGTGTAACCAAACTGTTACTGTTTAGCCGTAGGGGAGAAGTTATGTTTGGGGGGGGGGGGGCCGGGGTGTCACTGTTGGCACTGTTGATATTTCTGCGGAATTAGTTAATAATTTTTGTTGCCTGTGTTTTTCCTTGCTTGCTATCTCTAATCTCTACAAATTCCCAGACATCCACACTGTGAAAAAACAGTCTCATTACTATTTTGTTTGATGAAACTAAAAGATTTTGATGAAAGTGTACAAAATAAAATGTATAAGATAGTAAAGCAGTATCTGTCAACAAGAAGGAAACAGCTGGAGATTTTAAGTCCAGATGTGCCACGAAATACTGAAAAGAAACATTCATGTGAAAGTATATTAGTTAGTATTCTGTTTTTCATTCATTCATTAATAATATAGTACATTTTGTTCATACAAGAAAGGGGCTAAATACATTCGCTGTATTCTCAGTATGTTTCAGCAAAACATAGATAGATAATGCAGTGGAAAATAAATATCTATTTGTTTATCTCCTTTCAGAAATCTTTTGACAGCTACTGAAATGTCAACAGCTGAAAACTTTAAACACCTGTAGATCTTCGCTGTGTACAAATCTCACCTTCTCCGTTTCCCCCCTCCTCTTAGCTCCTCAGCGTGGTGGTCTCTGAGGACTGCCCCCCCGCTACTGGCTGTTTGGCGCAATTAGCCCCATCAGCCAGACTCCTACTGTCTGTGCTTGTCATCCTCGAATGGGACTTGTTTCAGCAATGCTCGGTGAAATGCCGAGGACTATAATGTTGCCTTCATCTCCGGACAGCGCTTGAGTGATCCTGAGAGGTGAGAGTCGCTGAAACTGCCCACACAGTCAGACCTGGTGCCAAGAGCTCCCTAATGACCCTATTAACGAGCTCTCTGAGCGGTAGCACTAAGCAGCAAGCCAACAAAATCGCTCTGAGTAAGACATGTCACCCTATTTAAGAAACTCCTAAAGTACTGCAGGCCAGCACACTTACACCAGATAAACACTGACCGAGGAGAGAGGTTGGGGGTCTAAAATGCTTCTACTTTTTTTTGGGGGGGTGCTCCAGGTTAACATTTTGCTCCCTGAAAGTACTTGTGAAAAACTAATAGGGTCAATCTACCAAGAGATAACACAGGAGTGGAAGAGAGAAAGAGATTAATAACTTTGTGCTTTCAAATACACACACACACACACACACACACACACACAATATGCTGTTTATTTGGAGGGGAGCTAAAGCTGTCCTTGTTGCCCAAACTGTCCTTTTTCTTGTAATATCTGATGTATGTATTCTACCTCTACAGATCCTGGTTTTCACTTATGAAGGCTTGCATAGTAATTCTTGTTTTTTACCGTGCTTAAACTATGCGTATACTCTGCTTTGCGTGTTGTTTTTCACGGTTCGTATTTTGGGTCACTGCACATCTCATAGCTTTTTCCCATGGTGTCCTACAGCAAACATTTATCAGCGCTGATACAATTGTCTAACTTTTCTTTTTTCTCACTTCCTTTTGTGCTTTGATAGGGTAGGGTAGGTCTGTATAACAGATAAAAAGAAAACCTGAAAACTCATTAGCCATTCCCTCAGCCTGCAAGATTTTAATAATTAGAGTCATTGAAAAATTATGATATCAACACCACCAACAACAACACCGTTGCTAAGAATTGGAGCAATCAAATGTCTTTATTTTAAATCCATGTATAAACCTGTACCATTTTTCTGTGACGGGGGTCGTTAATATCAATGTCTTTCCTGAGTTGAATACCAATCCGGGGATAGTAAAGTATGAATCATCTGTTGGCTTAACCACATAGCGTGATTCTGCGGCAGCTCATTTAGTCTTACAGAAAGAAATCGCCAGAATCTTCTGGCATGTCCACACACAGACAACAAGATAAAACGGAAGAAACGACCTTTCAAGTGATACACTGATTGCCTCTTTTAGTGTAAAAGATAGTAGGATAAGATCAAATGTGTTTTAATGTCCCTTTTGTCTATTCTCATTACCTCAGTACTTTCACATGGTGTGGAAATATTTCAGTTTTCATTATACGGTATTTGTGTTTACATATCATATTTGCTTCTTCCTGCTTCTGCAATATTGTATGCCATAACACGATTTCACAGATTTAAAACTATGTATTCTGACAATCTGTAGAATATTCACTGTGTTCTAATGATGTTTTTTTCTGCAACAACATCCCATGTGTGATGACAGCTGGGAATATCCACCTCCAATCCAGGGATTCCCAGTTATGTTTGTTAATAAAGGGCTTGTCAGCACAGTAAAGAGTTAAGACTTAGCCGAGTTCTTTGATTCAGAATTAAGCTCCCCGCACCCCCTTTTCTTCGTTAAACCACATGTCTGTGTCAAAAGTAGTGCTCTGCTTTTGTGAGGGATTAGATCTGCTGTCCCTTGTTGTCTCCAGGTAGCTTTAATGTCGATTGTAATTAAACGGCCTGTTGCTAATTGACCCCCACTTCTTTGAGGTGGCAGGGGGGCTGGAGGGCCTGTAGGCCGGGGCCGTGTCGTTAATCCTGGGGGAGATGAAGCCTCGGAAACCCCCGAGGTCCCCCGCTGGGCTGGCTCTCCTCAGCTGGTGTGAATAACCCACATTCACACCTCCTACCATTCCCTGAAAGTGCGAAGTCAATAGCCGCCATCCCGTGTTCACAGGGGCCTGGGAAAGGAGCAGAGCAGACTTGGAGACAACACTCTTTAAAGGGAGAGCTTCAGCTGAGGTTGCCGTTACTGTGTTTCCGAATGACCGCGGTGTCGTTCGTATACCGTCCGCTGTAGTTCTCTAAGGTGTGGGACTGTAATTCTCTCATGCTGTGGCCCACGCACAGGAATTAGACTCCAGTGTTTGATCTTCTCAAAGAGCATGGCCTGCCTCAAGCTCCAATCGCTCTCCTTCAGACTCAACCCAGAAAGCAGGCCCAGAGGACACAAATGGAAGCCATGTATAATTAGGATGGAAGCAGGGTCTATTCTTGCTTAAAGTCCATGATGTTCCACTCCTATAATCCCTGAAATCACTCTGTAAATTGTTGTAATTGATAAGGGACTACCGGTATAAAAGTGCACAAGGGCTATGAGAATGACCTCATCTCCTTTTCCAATCAGTCTCCTCCCATGCTCATGTTATGATTTCTCCTCTGGTTTTGTTCACCTTACTTTGTGTTCAGTCCTATGTTCTGTTTGTGCCAGCTCTCCTTTGTTTTAGATCGTCAATAACATGACATCATAGCACTTGTAGCTCCTGGGAACAACTCCAGGCATTATGGTAATACTGTTGTGGATGTCAGTATTATTGCTGCCTGATTTTAAAAAAGAATGACAAAATAAGAAACATTGATGCAGCAGACCATGGCAACAGCTGGCTTTTAAACTATTTCGGCAGGGACAGCTTTCTGAAAACAGTTCCAAAAGCTGATGGCAGGGCAGTCGGGCCGGAGAAATTCCCACAGTTATAATGGCTAAATAGATTGTTTGGAATTCATCAATTAAATATACTCAGAAACTGGAGGCATTAATACCAAATATCATGGCCGCCTCAGTCTGTCTCACTGTAACTCTGTACCTCAGCCAGTTCTCCCACAGATAGCATTGTTTGTATTATGTATGCAAGCGGCAATCAGGGAGCGGAAACACACCCCATGGAACGACACAATCCCAATGAACTATTCAAGATGATGCTTGCAAAAGCCATCAAAGCAGAACCACAACAGGAATGCACACTGTGTTTGTATGTCCCTGCATGCAAGACAGCCGTCTGTGTCGTGTTGGTGCACATTTATTTCAGGTTGGAAGCTTCACAAGACACACAATAGCCTGAGGCAATGCTGAACCTGTCGAAGACCATGGCAGGTTGTACAAAACTACTATTCCAGCGCAGTTATTGGAAAAATAAAACGCCTATTTGGTGGAGATATAGGCTGATAGTTAAAATCATAGACACTTCCCACAGTTATATGTATACATATAGATATATAGATATAGATATATCAGGTTACCATACATTCTGAATGTGGTGTACTGCAGTCAATCACTAAATACTTACATATTCACACACACACACACACATATCTTTAAAATGTTCTTGGGTACAAAGGAGCATGTCATAACTGACTGGGCTAAATCTACTTGTGCTATTCATAGAAGACTGCCCTCCCCCCATGCCTTTTCCTTACTGATAATATTGACACTTAATTAGTGGCTGAGTGGCAGAGATCTTAAGTATATAATTATGGATGGATATTTTTGATAACACCAAAGGTTAACCCTCTCCTGTCTGGCTATAGAAGCTCAGATTGACTCCTGCTAAACGTTAGCCAACATTGTTCTCTGGCTTCCTACTTTATGAACCCAGGGGGAGCTGAAAACACTTTTGATTTCCAAGCCAATGCTAATGTATTTCCACATCCAAGAGTTGCTCACACCAGCAGAACCATTTTGAGTTGACTTTTCATTTTATTACACAAAACAAACGCTTTATACTATGCAAAGCTTAGGAAACTTTTGTTCTTAAACAAAAGTTTTTTTTGTTTTTTTTATCAGTATTGGTTTTATTTTGTGCTTGTTGATTTGTCGCTTTCTCTCTATCGGTCTCAGAGAATTAAATTATGAATCAAATCATGTATTTCATCAATTTCTTTTTTTTGGTAAGAGTGCTCATTATTGTTCTCCGATAAAGGACAAGAAAATACACATTGCGCGCAGGGAGATCTGATTAAATTATGTTTCTTTCCCACAAGCTGTTTTATTTTCTATCCGCCTTCTTCTCCTGACACCTCTTCTCTTCACCACTGTGGGAAAAGTCATCAAGTTTCCAGTGTATGGTGAGCATTGTAAAGGGTAATTCAATTTTACACCATAGCAATCAGATGTAAAATAGAGAAAGAGGGGAGAGAGGCTGTAAACAGCCTTTCAGTGGAGATGTCTTTTGCATGTGTTTGAAACACCCCCGAATAAAAGGAGTTGACTTGGAAGCTCTTCTCCGACATGCAGTGGACTGATTGCTTCCCTGTGCCACCTAGTGGGCACAATGCACCACCGCATTGGAGAGGAGGAAGTGGTGGGGGGGAGGCTTAAGTTTTCATTATACCTGAGAGCTATTGCAAAGACATCTTCACTTCCAAATCAAGGGAAGACTTTTTATATTACACAACATACTGGCATCTGTAGAAAGCATCTTCTGGAAGCCTTCATTTAGAGTTTCCATTGTAATGTGTAAGCTGATTATTTCGTTAAATATCTAAAACTTAAATCAACAAAGAAAGGGGACAGAAATGTACCTGGTTTGAAATGTTGTCTCTATCACAAAGGCATTAATTACACAAGAATATTTTTGTGTTGTTCCTGTTCTTAATTGCAAAAGCTATAGTCTGTTTATATCCCTTTTAGAAATGTTGAATTTCATTCTGGAAATTCCTTTAAAGGACCCAGGCCAGTTCAGGAGCATCTACTATCTCTTTACATTGGTCATCTTTCATGCTACCATTCAGAGATAAGTTATGCCCTTTCATTTCCTGGGGGGGGGACCCCATAAGTAACCTCCAGCTGCAACACAGACTGAGCTTATAACCATGTCTCTTACTGTTTTTAGAAACTATTGTGCGCTATTGGTGAAAACGAGAGTTCTCGTTCACCCTACACGTCACTAAGTACGTTCCCAGGAAAAAATATTCTTTCATTGATCTACATCAAAAGAAATTAAAGCTAAACAATAATTCATCAAATGAGTTCTCCACAGATTGTCGTTTTTTCCTGATTGCTGCTGTTTGTTCCTTTTGGACATTATTCAGCTTCCATTACTTTTTCTTATTGTTTTGTTTCAAGGCTAGCCTCCCCCCCCTCCTCCAATGCTGGGAGTTTTCAAATCCTTATTTGCACTCATAATAAGTGAACAAAATAATCAAAATATTCTGTGCTTTTACTGCAGAGCAAAATCAGCATATCTTTCTTTGAATCTCCATGGAAAAAAGTTAAAAAATATTTCCCTGTTTTGAACTGAATTGTCTTGTAATGTCATATAAAGGTCATTTTGTTATGTATTATTATATTGTTTAAAATATTTAAAGCTGTATCATTTAGTCGTTTTTTCGGTACGTTACTAGACAAATGCAGTCTTTATAGTGTACAGATGTGCGTGTGTCTATTCCCTGAAGAGAAACAGTAGTTGTCAGAGATCCTTGTATCTCTCCGTTCACCTAACGAGCGTTGATACATATCTTGATAACACATGCAGGCTGACAGCTCACTGACAGGCCGTAAAATGTTGAAGGAGAAATGCAATGAGTAATGCAGCATTTTGAGGATATATTTTCAAAATGCAACTCATGTTATTATTATTTGCATCATTATTGGTTTTTTTCAGTAGTATTAGCATCGTTATTGTCATTATTACTTTTGCCGTGAACTCCTTTCCCTTCCCCCGCTAGAAGAAATGAGACTCTCAACAGTACAGTAGATGTTTTTTCTTTTCTTTTCTTCTTTTCTTATTTTCCTGTCAATTGCCCCAGTAGCTGAGAAAGGCAGCCAGCAAGCGTTAACGCCACCCCTCCCTGATGTAATAGGCCCGTGGTAACAGCCGGCACCCTCGTGATAAGTGCCATTAGAGCCGAGGGGGTAAGGTGAGGCCGCGGTACAGGCTGGGGGGATGCAGCACCAGCGTGCTACGTCTCCTCAAGGCAGACCCCCGCTCCCCTACCCCCCGAGCTCGATCCTTTAATGAGCTGAAGTGTCAACACACAGATGATAAATAGGAAGTTTCTCAGTCCAAATGTAGTGTGAGAACTGGGGGTGTGGAAGCTGTTGGGGATGGATGGGGGGGGGCTAATGGTAGGAGCTTGGGGAGATCAAAGGGCCTCCTTTTGGGGGGGTTGATTAGAATTAGCACCAGACTGGGAAAGTGACACAGGGGCAGGAGGTTGGCGACTAATAGATGGAAGGTGACAAAGCACCTGCACTGGGATGGGCAGAAGTGTGAAGGTGCCCCCCACAGCCCCCCACCCCCTGCCCCATCAGCTTCACAGCCCTGGCTGAGGAAGGGAGTCTTTTGTTACCCCTGTTGTTGTTTTTCTGCTTCGTTTTTGTTTCCCCCCCGCCACAAGCTGCCTGATTTTTGAGGGCACCAAACCGTGATCCTTCCTAAAGCCTTTACAGGGCAACTTGCTAGCCCACAATGCAACACCAGGGCGAATCCAATCCAAGGAAGTCTAATGTTTATCGGCAAAGACCAGGCATGATTTACAAACCAGCACCGCAACCGTTACATCAGAGCGATGCCAAACTCAATTCACGCCGGTTATGTGTATGAATGTCCCACCAGCTGCCTCCTATTGACATGGAAAGGATACACTTCATAAACCAAAAGAGACTAGTGGATTGTTTGTGTTCATTTATAAGACAGTCATAATAATAAAATATGATTTGAAGTCCGTCATTTATGCCGACATTTATTATTATTTAAGTGCAGACTTGTCAAATGTGACTAAAACGGTATAAATCCTTGTGGTGAAATGAACGCTACACCATAAAGATAATCAGCCTTTGTCTCTCAGTTTGTTGCATGGTTGAGATACCCATGAGAAAAAAAATGAGCTTTTACACGTTTAAGCTGTGAAATATTGCTCCGTTACTCCTTCCCGTGGGAATCAATTTGAAACATAGTGCTTTGCTGGAACTGCAACTAGGGTAGTAAAGAGAGAAACTCTGCTGTAAATTCAAATCACACCTAAACTTCAATTTAGGATTACTGGAAAGGGGAGGAAAATAATAATAAAAAAAAAAAAACATGGCACAAATTTGAAATATCTTTATGGCAGCTGCAGTGAGACAAAAACAAATAAACAAGCCACAAAATCCAGCAAAGTGGGTCAGTTTCTGCTGTGTTTAACAGCTCACTGTAATTGAAAACTACTATTATAGATCAGTGGTCAAGTTTTGCTATTTTCTGCTGTAGGGCTGCCCAGTGCCATACAGACAGGAGTTCGTTTTCTCCTTGTTGGAGAGCAAAAAGACAAATAAGGCGACAAAAGTCCTGATCGTATCTGACCATAGGCTCAGTGCACTATATCCGTCTTATCGATTGAAATGGATATTTAAAACAACAAGGTTCTCCCCAAATCAGGAGTGGAGGCCAAATTAACATTGGAATGTCTGCATAAGACCAGAGAGGATATCCTGGAGAAAAGGCTTGGCCCGGAAAACTTTCCTGTGGAGAACGGCAATCAAATTATAAATAACCTATCAAAAGAACTGCAGCGTAGCATGATGGGACTTTGTAGATAAGGTTACAAAAAAGAGGGAAAAGTAACATTTACAGGAAGCAAAACTATAAACAAATTGTACGACTACACTGAAGAATATGAACAGCGTGTGTGTTATTCTATGCATGATTAAGTGATGTTTAAACAGCTAAACCATGCTCACTCCACTCACTGGAATAACAGCCTAAAATACTTTGAAGAAATGCTATTCTGTAGGTATGATCTCCCTCTCTCCCTCTCTTGCTCTCTCTCTATTCATCAATCTGTTTGTGTGTATATATTTGAGTATATATCCCTGAGTTTTTTCCTTCTTTGCCACGCTGTCTCCAAATCCTCCCTCTATCCCCACCTCCCAGCCCTTTTCCTTTCCACACATTTACAGATTCACTTTTAGTCCAACAGCCCAGCACCTCCCTGCCCAAAGACTTGATCTAATAAATTCTGTAACTACTTAAAAAGAGAGAGTGCCCGTGAAAAGGCCCCTTTGTGCGGAAAGGTTTAAGGGGGAGCCAGTTATTATATTTCTGTTAATGAAACCTCTCCAAGTAGCTTGCCTGCTGTCTCCTAATTGATTTAGATGGATCTGTGGACTGGTTCTCACAGCCTGCGTTTATGCGTGCTTTCCACCTTCGCTTCATCTGCTCGGTGACCTCCTCCTCCAACCAAACAGTGGGGAGAGGGAAAAAAATAACAACAACAACAACAACAAACAACAGAAAGAGATGTGTCCGCCCCCAGCCCATGAATCGAATCTCTACACAATAATCTGGTTAGACACGAACGCTTCCCAGTCCTCGTGCGTTTTTATTCCTTCAGTTCGCTCACAAAAACAACAACAAAAGCCTTTCTTCTGTGGCAAATCAAAAGGATTGTTCAGAAATCATGTTTTTTTTAATGATTTATTTATTTGCATATGGTTTAGAATGCTTTAATCATGGCATTTAATTGTTATTTTGTTATAATTCAATAAAATACTGGTTTTAATGTTACTTTACTTTGTATATATACATTGATTTGGATATATACCTTTAGCTATGGTTCCCGTCTCTCTCTCTATATATATATAAACGTTAATGCACTGTCTCAGCCAGTGTTTGGAGTTGTATCATTCAGATTCTGTTTTTAATTAACTTCAACAATGACTATACGAACATTCAGCAAAACAAAACACAGATGTTTACCAATTTTACAAAAGGCAACTGTTCGAAACGTATTTATCAGGCTCCAGGCCCACCTTTGGCCTCGTGCGTGCGGCTGTCTTTTTGATCGATGGCTGCAGGAATACCGTGCCACCGAGGCGAGGCTGTCGGCGCTATCTTCTTTGCTAAGTTCATCGCAGAGGTCCTCCGTGAGATTTAGGTCACAGCTCTGAGCAGGCAATGTGATGTTTTCAAAGCTTTTCTCCCTGAACCACTCTGTTATACTCCCAGCTTTTGTATCACGGTGTTATTGTGTTATTGTGCTGGCAGGTGTACAGGGATCCTGACCATACATTTTTTCAATGCTTGCAGTACAATGTTGCCCTAAACTACTGGTGATCATTAAACCCTAACAAATAAAACTCGACATAGCATATGAACTCTGGTGCAATTCCTTACTGACCGAGGGTGCCTGGTCCCATTATGTTTGATACCATAGTGCATATATTCCTATTTATTTTTAATCAAGTTTCTTTTAATAGTTATGTAATCTTTCTTAATAGATGAACTATGCCTTGTGCAATTAAAACGGCATCCAGTGAAAGGAACCGCAAAGTGGCAAGCGATTCACAAGGTGTCGAGCAAACGAAACCCAAAATAAATACGCATCAACAGGAGCTGTCTGTCCTAAGCCCGTTCGGAAGACACATTCCTCTCCGAAGCTCTCGGCTGATTGCGAGACCCTTCAGCCTGTCAGATATTAATCCTTCCACAAAACTGCACTTGTGGCTCTCGCACGCCAACCTCCAGGAGCCACAGGCAGCTACCTCCTCTTCCCAACCCAACACCCTTCCATTTCCTCATAAGGCAAGGTGAGAAAATAAAAAAAGCTCCCTCACCCCCCCCCCCCCACCAGCTAATCCTCCCAGCCTACAGGCAATCCCTCATTGTGTGGGTCTCTCTCAGCTTCTTCATCTCGAGGTGTGAGGCTGGAGTGTAGCCCATTTCCCATTTGGCCTTTATGAAGCGGGGTTACGGGACTGCCTTCAAAAACCTGCTGTATTCCACCTTTCCTTCCTCTCCCCTGCTATCTTCCTGTACTTCGTAGTTAATGAGCATCAATTGTGGAATTCAGTGGAAGTGCTTTCCATTTTCACCGCACTTTAAGTGTGGGACTTCTTTGCAAATTAGGGGCATTTGCTTTTATCCCAGTGTGTCATTTTATTTTGATATCAGAAGCACACTCCATTATTTCGCCGTATTAAGATTTTATTACCCTTCTGTTGTATTTTGGCTTAAGCAGAATTATTTTTAACATCCACTGACTGCAAAGCAGGTTCTCTGTCAAAACCTATTGTTTTAATACTCTAGTGATAATGTGATTTCTTAAATAGATGGCACGGCCAAATTAGTCAGTAATTCCCGTTTTGTGTTGCGAATGGAAACCTCTTAGCTTTGGGGGGTTTTCTTTCATAGGCAGCAGGAATGAATGCAATCTTCTCTCAGCTTTCCTGTGAAATAAAACGCTGACAAATGCCTGCGTCGCTGTGCAGCCTCTCTTGCAACAACAGTATGCAGCAGTCACATGACAACCAAACCAAATACTGTGTTACACCACAAAGGAGCCCTAGCAAGACCTGCCATGAAATGCTAAAACTGACGCGCTGACAATAACAGTGGCCATAACAGGGAGCAGTTCAGTGCCAGCTGGTCGTGAAGCCGGGGGTTTAACAATCAGGCAGATTCGGTGGCTGTAAATAAAAGGAATAAATCCAAAAATAAAACTAAAAAAACTCCATGAATGGATACATAAATAGAAACGTCCTCGTTAAATAAAAAAAAGTTGTGTCTAGGTTACAAGAGAGCAACTGATCCATTAAATGAAGGTCCTATCATATAACAAATGTTCATTTATGTGAGTATTAGTTCTATGTTGAAATATTTCGACACATATGCCTCTATAACAGCTTGCGATAACTAAAAGGGGTCAAGCTGGGAATTTAGGAAATTTGCATTTATTTGAATGTATTGGAGTAATACAGATCTTCTACACAGTATGTAATTAGCACATTCACACTGACATGTTGCTTCCTTTGTCATCCCTTAACCTCCACACACACACACACACATCTGTGATTTTGTTTGCTGTAAACACTTTTGCTCAGGTTTGTCTTTATTTATATGTGTTTGTTTGCTTGTTTGTTTATACTCCTGCATTGTTGTAGGTAGTCAATGTATAAGTTAATTAATTAATGAATTGATGATGCAACACACACTCAAGAACACAAAAACACACAAGCCGCGTTCCAGAAGTACATTCTGCAATAGTTGCATCATGCGGAAGTCCTTAAGGACTTCTATCTATCAGTCTATCCATCTATCCATCTATCTATATATCTATCTATTTACCCACAATGTATCCACACACGTCTTTTGCTTCAATGTAATTCAGTCCTTTATTTACATGAATAAGAATTGTTAATTAAAATGTACTGTATTTTAAACTAACTGCAACACAAAATAACAGCTTCAGTGCAGAAACCACTTATCTATACACACGTGTATACATAAATATCCATCCATCCATACCTACACGCACAGTACTATAAATACACATAGCCATGTGCACATTACATCTTTGCACCTCCATTATAATGTTCTGGAACTCATGCATTTAGATGAAGTATATAAGCCTCTCCGTTCTCACACGGGCTGACTGTGGACAGCTGGTTATTGTAGACAAAAGCTTTTACCCACAGGTGTCCACATAAAGTGCATGAAATCTGAGATGGTTCTAAATCTCGATTTTTATCGCAAATTGACTTCACACAGCTCCTGTTCAAACGCTGGAGAACAATGCATGCAGGGAACGCAGCGCAACAATACAGAGAGAGATGTTTCCATAAAGGTGCAATTGTGTCTTTCTGTGTCTGTTTGTGTGCATGTAAAACCTAGAAGCTGAAGTAACTAAATGCACAGATCTGAAACTCATTGATGTGTGTTGGTATTTTTCATTTGTGAACAGTTTACAAGCAGGTCTACAAACCTTTGGCAGATTAATGGGTGTGCTGGTTTGGGGTTAAGAAAAAAAATAAGAGCTTACAAAAATGTGTATTGAGAGTGAAGGCAAATTACAAACTTGTACTCTGTGTCAACTTAACTTTCTGCAAATTGTTTAGCTCTTCTTTCCATAAATAAAACCACAATCGAGTGCAGGTTTGTATTTTACTATTATGGGATGGTTTATATTGAATCCAGTTGAATTTAAACATTTTTATTAATGTTTAATTCATTCCAGTGACTTTTTCATAATTTGAAAAGTGCACAGTATCTTCTATTGCCAACTACTTAACAGTTGTGCTGTATTTTTTGTAAAGGTAAGCTATTTATAATATACAACGATATTTAAACCTACTATATATATATATATATATATATATATATATATATATATATATATACCAATCAGCCAAAACATTATGACCACCTGCTTAATATTGTGTAGGTCCCCCTTTTGCCATCAAAACAGCCCTGACCGGTCGAGTCATGGACTCCACTAGACCTCCGAAGGTGTGCTGTGGTATCTGACACCAAGACGTTAGCAGCAGATCCTTTAAGTCCTGTAAGTTGCGAGGTGGGGCCTCTGTGGATCGGACTTGTTTGGCCAGCACATCCCACAGGTGCTCGATTGGATTGAGATCTGGGGAATTTGGAGGCCAAGTCAACACCTTGAACTCGTGATTCATCAGACCAGGCCACCTTCTTCCATTGCTCCGTGGTCCAGTTCTGATGCTCATGTGCCCATTGTAGGTGCTTTCGGCAGTGGACAGGGTTCAGCTTGGGCACCCTGACTGGTCTGCGGCTACGCAGCCCCGTACGCAACAAACTGCGATGCACTGTGTGTTCTGACACCTTTCTATCAGAACCAGCATTCACTTTTTCAGCAATCTGAGCTACAGTATCTCGTCTGTTGGATCGGACCACAAGGGCCAGCATTCGCTCCCCACATGCATCAATGAGCCTTGGGCGCACATAACCCTGTCGCCGGTTCACCACTTTTCCTTCCTTGGACCACTTTTGATCGGTACTGACCACTGCAGACCGGGAACACAAGAGCTGCAGTTTTGGAGATGCTCTGACCCAGTCGTCTAGCCATCACAATTTGGCCCTTGTCAAAGTCGCTCAGATCCTTACGCTGCCCATTTTTCCTGCTTCTAACACATCAACTTTGAGGACAAAATGTTCACTTGCTGCCTAATATATCCCACCCACTGACAGGTGCCATGATAACGAGATTATCGGTGTTATTCACTTCACCTGTCAGTGGTCATAATGTTATGGCTGATCGGTGTATGTATAACTATATGTGTTTATTTGATTTAAAAAGTGACAGTGATTTTATTCCAATATATTTACAACATATGTCAGACTTACAGTAAGTGGTGATTTTTAGAGAAAGAGGATATCATTATTTTCTTACAACTTACTGCTTGTTTCATCCAAATTAAAAACAAAAAATGAACTACTAACAGAACGATTATTTGATTGGCTGCATATATCCATTTATCATCGCGAAACAAAGACAGAATTGGTAAATGAAAGAGTAACACATTTAATTACAGTGTCATTATGTCAGGGAATTGCAAGGCTCTCACATTGCTTTTTGAACATATCGAAACGTTTGCACCCTGTTATAATTCGCTGTCCCATTCTAATTTATAATAATAATGATAATAATCAAATAAAACATAACGTATTAGGTTTTAAATTAATAATAATCCTACAGTTCATAACAGTATGGAGGGGACAATGGGAATGGGGATGTGACTGTACAGTGCACAGCCCAGTCATAAACCCAAGCAGTGCCAGTGATGTAAGCCAACCCCCAGGTCTCCGAGTAGCAGGTCTGACCAATCAGCTCCTCCGTAACAGGATGATTAAGAACACGTACTCCTCCCGATGTGACTTTCAGCTGCTGGGGAGGAATCCATCATTGTATGTAAAGATAGCTCACTACACAGCAATTAACATTCAGTGTTGTTTCTGGTTCACTGATTCACATGCAGACAGTATTTCTTTTGGGGGGCTTGGGGGTCATGCTGTCCTGGGAAAGTTAAGTTTTCCATTTAAATAAACAAATGTTGGTGCCTTCTGGTGGGTATATGAATGTGTGTGGTGACAGATGGCACTGCTCCATAACCATACACTTAAGACTTTAATCCTCCAGGGATAAGGCATCTCTATGTCATCCGCAGATCACATCAAATGAAAAAAAAAATCTAATCCCCAAAATTGAGTAAATACATTTGTCGGTTCTGCATATGCAAAAAAGGCACGGATTAAGATTTCCACACAAGAAAACAAGACAAAAAATCCTGATTAGCTGTCTAGGTTATCAGCTGGAAGGGTGATTAGGTATAATGAATAATAAGAAATTGACATTTCAAAGTGACATTTCTTATACTTTTTGGCTAATTAGAACATTTTAAACAAAAAACAAAAACAAGAGACCAATTAATTAAGTTTCCTTAATATTATATACTTCTGTTGATGCTGCTTTTGTTATTATTGTTATTATTAGTAGAGTAGTAGTAGTAGTAGTAGTAGAAATAGTAGTACTAAAGCAATCATTTAATGCCTGTCCCTTTATTTATTTATTTATTTATTTATTTTCAGATTTATGTGTCACCTCACATTGCAAAAAACTACAATACACAATTATCCCCAACCCACAAACTACTTCAAAGTCTTTCGTGAGGCCCAGTTCATTTTTCAATAATGCCCAGTCACAGGACAACTTTCGCAATTTACCACAATAAAGCTCCAATGCCAAATTTGCTCTTTAGCGGTCTTTCATGTTGCCTTGTCAGAATTGTGAAATTTCATCTTTGTAAGCTGCCTCTTTCCCTTTCAAGAAAGTAGACAATATTTTTGCCTGTAGTAAAAGAAAAAAGAATCATAGTTTGTCAGAGAAAGTAGAAAATGCATATCTGTCGCCCCCTTGTGTCTCCTAAACAGTATACATTGGAAGGTGATTGTGTATTATCAGTACATTTCCCCTATTAATTCAAATGTAATAATAATAATAATAATAATAATAATAATAATAATTTTGCTTTTGTGGCATATGTATAAGATTCATAATTTGACACAACCCATTTCCATGTATCTCCTCGATAAAAACACATTTACAAGCCAAGGAATATGGCTTTTTAGGATTTTTAGGACATTTTTTTATTTTTATTTTGTAGTCATTAACTACAATAAGCTCAAACCTATCTTGATTTAAATTATACATCCTAAAAATTCTAACTACTTCAAACCGAGTCCTGTATTTAAGATTTGCTATAGGTTCATACTATATAGCAGACTGAATAACTCCTAGTCTCAAAGTGATGTCATAAACAAACAAGTTAAAGCAGCAGTTTCCAGTTAAATTCCTGGTGTCTTTGGGCTTTGGTTTCAATTAAGCTCCCAGTTACTTAATTTGTCTGATTAGTTGATTAACTGTACAAATACAGTATTTCTATGCAAACTGTACATTGTGTTTTAAGTAGTGCACATTGAATCTAAAGAATATCAGTAAGTCTTCAACTGTAAACCAATAATAAAGAATGTTTTATGTGTCTCATTGCTCACAATCCCAAGATAAGGCCAACCCACAGGACTGCTTCGATCTGAACAATGCAACAAGGTACTGAGGACATATGTGGGCATTAAGACCAGGTGCCTTAATTATTTATTTATTTACAGATACAGTGTGACTGAACAGGGGAAGCACATTGGTTTCATGGGAATCTGCAGCAAACTACCTATGCAGACAATAACTCTGTGTTATGCCAAGGAAATTCTGGATGATGGGCTATATATAAAAGAGCAAAAGTGACCAAATGGTTTGTGTTACTTGTTATTTGTTTGTTACATTTTACATTCTTACTTTACACTTAAACTCCTCTTCTGTTGGTATTTTATAGCACCCTGTTGTAACAAGACTTGCTTTGGAATAGCGCAAGCTAGTGATTCATATATTTTTCAATATGTGCATTATTATTATATTGATTTGAACACATACATGTAATGAAGAATTATATACAAAACGTGAACCTGCTTTCCTCCAACGAAGAACTAAGTGTTTTAATGTAGAATTCACAGATGTATTATATAGATCAGTAATGTAATTTTGTAATGATTAAACATGGAAACATAAGCCATTTCAAAACTGTGTAGAGTATCTTAATTTATAAATGGTGGTTTTTTTTAATGTATAATTTAAAATAATATAGAAAAGGTTGTTTAGAAAAGGTAGATGTAGGCAATTTGATCAACATAAGTAGAGAAAAAGAGGACAGGACAGTTCTGATGTACATCAATATTACTGTTGTAGTAAGAAAAGTTCATATTTTCGCTCAATACAAAATGAAGGGTATACGTTTGAATAAATAAATACATTTATTAATAATAGGCAACAGATCTTGTTCAAAAGTGTACTCTTTATCCAGAAGGATACGTAACGGATTATTGTTTAATGAAATAATGCACATGGCGACCGCTAGGTGGCGCTGACTGCAAACGAACTACTTCCGCTCTCAGCAGCGAGCGAGCACTTCCCCTTCCGGTGCCGCCATACTGCAGTGATACAGCACAGTTGAGCTACGGCATCTGAAAGCACTTGTCATTTTCCTTTAAAATAATCGTTTTCGTAACAACAGGAAAAATGCTCTCAGCACAGACATATGGCGAGAACGGCAAGATGAAGGACTATCACTACGCCGGGCCGGTGGAGCACAGATTCTCCCCGTACTCATTTAACGGAGGGTAAGTGAAAGTAACTACATCGTGAACAGCTTCGTCACCAACAAATACTTTGTCCTGAAGACTAGCGGGCTCACCATCACAAATGGCTGTTATTATTGTTATATTTGATTATGAATCCTAATGACATGATCAGACTAGAGGCGTCGTATAAGACCATGCTGTCGAAGTAGTCTAGTCTTCTTCTTCCATCCTCTTCCTGCCCATCTGAAACTTATGTAGCCAGAAATGTTTGAGTCCATCTTCATGCATAACTAATTAAAACAAGAGTTTTACAATCTTGAATATCTGTCTAGTTTCCCAGACCTTGATCAGCACTGGTTTTGGACGGTACTCTACTTTAAAAAACATTAGGTTGTCCATGACTAGAGCTCATTGGGATGTGAAATTAGCCCATCAACTAATGCATCACAATTAGTGCATGTGTACAGGTTGATGCAATGCACCTTAGATGCATCACTGAGAGTTTTCTCCAATGTTGTGCATGTATGGTTCTTGTAAAATTAAAATTAACAATGAAATCTAGGCTACACAACAAGAGTACTTCATGTGTGATTTGGTTCATAGTGGGTGACAGAGGAGAGCTGAAATGTGGCATTGCTATTGGCATACACTGATGGTCCGGTTGCTCTTTCCCCCAGAACCGTACTGGCAGTCGCCGGTGAAGACTTTGCCATCGTTGCCTCAGACACCAGACTGAGTGAAGGCTACTCCATTCACAGCCGAGACTCCCCTAAGTGCTACAAATTGTAAGTGTCATCATTTCAAGGTATCTGGGTAAATCATGGTGTTTTCTGACCTAAACAGTAGCTTATGGGAAGCCGGCATCTGCTATTTGAGATAAAAATCAGTGTTCCACATAGCTTCAGGAGAGCATTTCAGATTCGTTTTGTGTGTTTGAGAGCGGTCTGTGATGAGGAGGAGAAAAGGTGGTAGGCGAGGTTCAAATCACAGAAATCTAAGAGCGTCACTTTGCTTGGATTGTGTTGTGGTTTCACAGTTTTGGTCCAAGGCCACACAATTATCTGGATCAGCACATACACACACACATAAAACATGTTTCCAGCAAAATCTGTAATGCAGTTTCTTGAAAATGAATTCGGTATCGGATTTCACATGTCTGTTTCCCGCTGTATTCGTATTATAAGGTTTCACGAAACAGCTTTAGTTTATGCCTAAATGGGACAAAAACGGTTTGATTTACCCCGACACCATGACTTTTATGCTGTGACCATCGCTCTTCCAGGCCAGAGAAATCATTACATGGTAGCCCGTGTCGAGCAGAAATCTCTTACCTGCTTCATAACAACTACTAACTTAAAACTACTGGTCAGGTCACTGTTTTGGTAGTAAAAACATGAATAGAAATCAACATGAAAATGTGTGAACAGCTACTGAAAATGTTGTAAACCTTAGACTACAGCTATCCAACTTTAAATAGTGTACATTTTTTTTATTTTGGTTTTTATTCTACATGTAGAAACTGGATAAACAAGGGTCCTGTTTAACTGGGTAATCTGCCAGTGTTTTTCAGAGGCAGGAAAGCCTGTGTGCTGCTGCTTGGGGGGGGGGGGGGGTAGTATATAATCACACATCATGTAATACTCTTAATAATCCTGCTGTGTACTGAGGGACATCCTTAAATTGACTGTTTGCCGGATAAATGTGGCTTCGTTTTGAGGTCAAGCAGACCATGTCGACTGTAATTGGTGTGCTTGTATCGAGGTGTTTTATCTCGTGTTTCCTTACAGGACAGACAAAACCGTCATTGGCTGCAGTGGCTTCCACGGAGACTGCTTGACACTGACCAAAATTATTGATGCACGATTAAAGGTATGCAATCATTTTCTTTTGTAAATCAATGTGCAAATGAAAAAGGGGAAAGTGACAGTTTGCCACGTAGCCTAAAGTGGCTTTTGTAAATATTTTTGGAGGCCACTTTTTTTTCTTCCCCACTCCTTCAGTTTTGTTTTTCTTCTTTCCTGTAACTTATGGTTTGGATTTGCATGTTTTTTTGTAAACTATCATTCATAGCACCGCCACATATGTAAACACTCTTACATGTTCCTTGTGGCTCCAGATGTACAAGCACTCAAACAACAAGACCATGACCAGTGGGGCGATCGCAGCCATGCTCTCCACCATCCTCTACTCCCGACGGTTCTTCCCTTACTACGTTTACAACATCATCGGCGGCCTTGACGAGGAAGGTGAGTGCCACCATTTTCTCGCTGGCTCTTAGATACGGGATTGCAGGTGACCTATTAAACTAGCTGGATGGAATGGGATAGCAGGACCTGATATAAATACTAAATATACCAAAACACTGGCTTCAACTGAGGAGGATCCGGGAAAGAAAAGACTGATCTTATTTGGTCCTTTTTTAAATGATTTGTTTAACCTTCCCTGTGATCCTGTCGTGTCCCTAGGTCGGGGAGCAGTGTACAGCTTTGATCCGGTGGGTTCCTATCAGAGAGACGCCTACAAAGCTGGAGGCTCCGCAAGCGCCATGCTTCAGCCCCTGCTTGATAACCAGGTAAAGGCTCTTGCTCTCACCCTTCCGTGTTGTTGGCCCAATGGGGTTTGATCATCAGTAGTTATTCCCTGCCATCTTTCATTCGGGACATATTTGTAAAGTGATGTATGTATTCATCGATATGAAGTGGCAAAAGGACTAAAGGTTTACAGGAAACGGTTGTCATTTAAGTCATTCATAGATCTTGTTTGGCCTGTAATCCTCAATTAACTTATTTATCTTAGAGTACCTGGAGAATTAAAGCTGGACCTGGTAGCCCTGCAATACAAAATATACATTTCAACTTACCTGTAGGGCACAGCGGCAAGACAACACTGTAATGGAAGGATAATGGCTAGATAGGACCTGTAGAAGTGCTGGGAGAAACTGGTTTATTGATATTTGCTGCAGGAAATGGTCTTTTATGAACATAAGAAAGTTTACAAATGAGAGGCCATTCGCTTCATTGTGCTCATTTGGTGTCCATTAATAAGTGATCCAAGGATCCTATCCAGTCTATGAGGGCTTGTGTTGTGTGTGTTTTGCATGTGCTCAATTCCTGAATGACCATTTGAAGGATTGTACCAAAAGAGGTCAGCACAAGCATCTTGTGAGAAGTAAACGCTATGTGTGAACAATTCAGACAAGTTAGGCATTTATTCCTTACAGAAGAGCATTAGAGCCACTTGAGAGAGACTCTCTGAGGAACAGAAGTCTAAACTTTGGAGAATAAAGTCAAAGGTTTTGAGATTTAAATCGAAATACATTTTTGAAATTTTTAGATTTTTAGAATTATGGAAAGGTATAGCTAGTCCATTTGCTTTCATTGCAAAGGAAAAGCCATCGGATTTGGATAAATAAATGTTAGCTAAAACTATCCTAGTTTGTGAAAAAGTATGATTTCTCAATCTCACAATTCATGTTTTATATTTAGACAAATGCTAGGGCATGCTGTACAACAGACCCTCTGGCCGGGCTTTTTCACTGGCGATCATTAATCCACTAAGATTAATATATCCATAATTTAAAAAATATGAATTCTTGCACACCAAGAAGAGGGCTGCACAGCACAGGTAGGTCTTGCTCTCTTCAAACCCACAGCAGATTATGCGGCCAATAACGTGATATCAACGCTGTGGATGTCTGAACCTGACCATTTTCACTCTTTAAAGTGCCCCTAATGCTCTTCTGTAATTCCTGGATTCTGACATGAGTTTTTATGCAAAGTGTTTCTTTAACTGTAATGTGTGGTTTTTGTATACAAATGTGAGATGTACAAACATTTTCCTTATCTACTGATAGTGGTGTCATTGCTGTGGTAAAATGTTTGCAGGTCCATAGTTTAATTACATTACATCTTAGTTTCGGCTATTTGAATGTATTTTACAGCAAAGGGACTTGCATTCTGCCATTCATAACCCATTGTGCCTTGTCGTGGTGTAGATTGGTTTCAAGAACATGGAGAACGTAGAGGTCTTGCCTCTGACCCTGGAGAAAGCGGTCACGCTGGTGAAGGACGTCTTCATCTCGGCCGCGGAGAGGGACGTGTACACCGGCGACGCCCTCAAGATCTGCATCGTCACCAAGGAGGGCATCAAGGAAGAGACCGTTCCCCTGCGAAAAGACTGAGCCCGTCACCGCCAGGCTGCCAATTAGAATAACCCCGTCTTACTATTCCCCCGGAGGTGCCCAATTGTGATGCGATGTACCATTCTCTCTCTTTATACCAATTTCATTTATGTACTTAAATAAATGATGTTATATATACTTAGATCTTTTTCATTTCTCTGTTGTATGGGTAATTTGAAGACGCGTTCTTCTCTCTTTGGTTCTAAAGCGATGTGGTCAAAGCCAAGCAAAATCCAGGTCAGTTTGTGCTGAAACCTCAGTGTTTCATACCTTAAGCCAAAAGGACATACACTTTGTAAAGGAAAAGGGTTAATGTTACTCATAAATTGTAGCAGCTATTAGTATGAATCTATGCAGTTTGGTTCTGTAGTTTGTTAGGATCTTCCAGATGACAAACACATTTTAAGACCTGCAGTCCTACATCATGTGTGGTGTGGAATAGAATTTTTTTTCCAGTGTGGTTTAAAATGTGATGATCTGTAATATAAATACTAATATTAAAGCACTATTGCTTAGCAGTATGGAGTCTACTACTACATAATGATTGTGTTTGCTGGATTATTACTATGGTCGGTAGGATGGGGGGAATAAAGAACATGATTTGAAGGATCGGATTTTGGTATAGTTCAAAGGTCATGAATTATCTTCATTTTATTAGCAATAAAATGCTACCTGGATTGACATTTCAGAATGTAAGGCCATAGAACAGGCCGAGAAGCACTACAGCGACTGGTCGTATAATCGGGTGTTTTTGGTTCCTGACCCATTTTAATCCTGAAAGGGTTCTTGTGACTGTTGCAACGCAGTGTTGAAATGAGTGTTTATCAGCTTCTGTCTGGTGATGAGCATCTCTGGATCGGGCATGACGACCCCCTGAGGAACGTCCCGAGGTGCCTGCTCAGACAGGGGCTCCCCAGGCAGCCCCACAGAAAACTTCTGGGCAATATTATGCAGCACACAACAGGCATTGATAATTTGTGTGGCTCTGGCTGGGGTGTATTTCTGATTGCCTCCTAAATGGTTCAAGCACTGGAATCTGGTTTTCAAAGCGCCAAATGTCCTCTGAATTACTGCTTGGGCCGCGGCGTGGGATGCATTGTATCGCTCTTCCGCCTCGCCCACAGGATATGAGAGTGGGGTGAGGAGATGCTTCTGCAGGGTGTAGGATCTGCCACCTGTAAAGAATATATTTTAGACAATTTGTTACACTGACAGTTTAAAGCATTTTCAAGGTACTTTACACTTTGTCTTTAATCAAAAACGCCAGAAGGAGAGCTATCCATAACTTTTAATATCAAATTAATAAACTATTGCTGGTATAACTGAGTAGCAGAATACGATTCTTCCATCTCCATTGTCAGGTAACAATCGGGCATATGATGACGTGTAACAACCTTTTAAATTCAATTCAGCTCAATATGTAATCGGTATATATATATATATATATATATATATATACACCGATCAGCCATAACATTATGACCACTGACAGGTGAAGTGAATAACACTGATAATCTCGTTATCATGGCATCTGTCAGTGGGTGGGATATATTAGGCAGCAAGTGAACATTTTGTCCTCAAAGTTGATGTGTTAGAAGCAGGACAAATGGGCAGCGTAAGGATCTGAGCCACTTTGACAAGGGCCAAATTGTGATGGCTAGACGACTGGGTCAGAGCATCTCCAAAACTGCAGCTCTTGTGGGGTGTTCCCGGTCTGCAGTGGTCAGTACCTATCAAAAGTGGTCCAAGGAAGGAAAAGCGTTAAACCGGCGACAGGGTTATGGGCGGCCAAGGCTCATTGATGCATGTGGGGAGCGAAGGCTGGCCCGTGTGGTCCGATCCAACAGACGAGATACTGCAGCTCAAATTGCTGAAAAAGTTCACGCTGGTTCTGATAGAAAGGTGTCAGAACACACAGTGCATCGCAGTTTGTTGCGTATGGGGCTGCGTAGCTGCAGACCAGTCAGTGTGCCCATGCTGACCCCTGTCCACTGCCGAAAGCGCCTACAATGGGCACGTGAGCATCAGAACTGGACCACAGAGCAATGGAAGAAGGTGGCCTGGTCTGATGAATCACGAGTTCAAGGTGTTGACTTGGCCTCCAAATTCCCCAGATCTCAATCCAATCGAGCATCTGTGGGATGTGCTGGACAAACAAGTCCGATCCACAGAGGCCCCACCTCGCAACTTACAGGACTTAAAGGATCTGCTGCTAACGTCTTGGTGCCAGATACCACAGCACACCGTCAGAGGTCTAGTGGAGTCCATGCCTCCACGGGTCAGGGCTGTTTTAGTGGCAAAAGGGGGACCTACACAATATTAGGCAGGTGGTCATAATGTTATGGCTGATCGGTGTATATATATATATACATATGTGTGTGTGTGTGTGTGTGTGTGCGTTGGTAAACAAAGGATCAGGTCTTACCAATGAGCCAGCTGTCACCGTGCCGGCCGCCCCTGAACTGTTGACAGATGGAGGACATCTCCCAAATATCCGCATCTGCCAAACTCCCCGGCCAGTGGTTCTCCACGTTGAGAAGGTTGCCGTGCGCATCGCACACCATCTGGCAATGGACGGAGTGGTATTTTTGGGAATTGAGGAACACAAACCCGTCCTCTAAGGGGGCTTTGATGCGCACACGGGAGCTGCCCACCAGGCCGGCTGCGTTGGGCAGGCCGCACAGTCTCTGCAGCTCCTGGGCCACCCGGCTCCTGTCGTCCTCGCTGCTGGGGAACGTGATGAACTGCTCGGCTCTGTCGGACAAAACTGAGGACACCGTGGCCACGGCTCTACTGATGGACGACTGGCTGATCCCGGCCACAGCGGCCATGTCCCTCTGCAAGGACCCGTTGGCATAGAAGCTCAGCGCGGCCAGCACCAGCTCCTCCGCAGACAGAGCGGAGCGGCGGGGGCCCCGGGCCAGGCCGTCCCGCACGCAGTCCACGATGAAGCGGATAGCGGGTCTGCTGAAGTGGAAGTGCTGGAGCAGGACCTCGCTGTCGAGTCTGTCTAAACCAGCCCGGGCGCTACTGCGACTGTCCACCCTGTCCACCCTGTCCACCTCGTCCTGGACAGCGAACCAGACTGCAGCGGCGTAAGACATCTCGTCAGGGCCAGCAACACACAGCTATGAGCGGATTGATGTCGGATTTAGATCCGAGTTCATTCTGCTCGTTGTTAGCTGCCAGTTCTACTCCGACGAGTGAAAGCAAAGACTGGACAGAAAAGTGCCAGCATCCATCATCTGTTTGTCAACTGCTCACAAAAGTCAGAGCACATTGCCCTGCCCAATCCACGGGGGTGTGTCCTGGCTTGTGACGTAATGACGGTTAAGGGGAGCATAGACGAGTGCCATTTTCTAATGCCATTCAAATTAATAATAATAATAATAATAATAATAATAATAATATTATTATTATTAATAATAATAATAATAATAATAACTACAGCTATGCCTGTATTTTTTTTAAATATACAGGGTAGTATTTTAAATATGCCTGCACTCCCCAAAGAACAGACATGCGCTGTAGTACCACAGTTTGCGGTGCGTGATTTAAACTTACCGTATAATCACGCATATAAACGCACACACTTGTCCACAATATCAATAAACACACGTTGGAAATGATAAGATGAAAGTTTGAATACGTGACGTATGTTCTTATGCCTGTGCCCGTCTAGCAAGTCTTGCAGGGTTGAGCACAAAGTGCAAACAACTGGTCAATCAAATATTACGAGACGATACGTAACAGGCACTGATTGAAAAGGCCAGCGACTCTTCAAATGTTTGGACGCGAGATTTAAATGTAGTTGTTGCTTATTAAACACGCTTGGCATATTCTATAATTGCACGAAAGTAATATATATATATAGTAATACAGTAATATACCGGTATATAAAATATTGTCTGGTGATACCGGAAGTACTAGCATACTTTTTTGCGCGCAGCATGCTGGGAGGAGAGATTTCTTTGCGGTAGTGAGTGACCGAATAAACAAGCGCTGTGAGGTCCAGGTACACAAGTGGGGAAAAGGTAACAGTAAACCGAGCTAAATGCATGCTTTGAACTGCTCATCTGAAGCACGGTAAAGAGTAAACGATGTATACGTTGATGTGTGGGTACCTGAGGCATGTTTCTGTACGCGCCGCAAAAGTGGCAGGCGAGGAAATGGCATGCGTGCGAGCGGGATTTTTTCGGCATTATTATGATGATATACATATATAAATAAAGTAAAATAAACACTTGTTCAAGCTGCCACAACAGAAGGAAATTGATATTGTGGTTGTATTGAAAACAAACCATAGAGCCTATTGGGTTTAAAATAGAAATACCCTGCGTGCTCTGTCAGTAACCTGTCGTGTTGAGTTTCGAGCTGTTCAACACGGATACTTTACATGCTTTGCTAGTGTTAGTGTATGAATGGGTACTTGGGATCTAGTGGGGGAAACGTTCAGGATATCTCTCGTACAAAGCACATATAGGTCTAGTTCCCGATAAAGACACGATGTTCAGTATTACTTCCCAATTGTATTGTGTGTAGTTATGTTTTTTTACAGTTAAGCACTTCGGAGGATGTTTTTGTTAGTGTACGATACGAGACTGAAACACGCCTTGCTCTTTTCTCTTTACATCAGCACTACAGGGGGTTATATCTAATCCGTATCTAATAGTTTTATTACAAAATCTACTTGAAATGGTTTGGAGATCATTGATGAAATATAAGAAACGCGTGGATCACATCTACAAAAGGTGAATAAATAGTGACTGCACACTGGGATGGATTTGTGAGAATCTCATTAGGGTGGTCTTGATTGCTTTCTAACCGAACCATTAATTGATTAATTGAAATGGTGGTTACCTGAATTGGGCAGAATGGCTTCTGCTTTGAACACCTGCAGGGTTTTAAGTTATGCATGAAAGCTGGAGGGCTGAGTCTCTCCTGAACCAGAATGAGTGTTAATTTCACAGCTGCACCTCATAAGAATTGGGAGTGGGAGAGGTTGCATCGGAGGGAAGCTAGTTTAGTTCATTTACATGCAATTGCATGTAAGTTTACTAACCCAAGGAAAGAAACGCAACCTTAAACAATTTCAAAGATTTTACTGAGTTACAGTTCATATAAAGAAATCGGTCAGTTATAAATGAATTAGGCCTTAATCTATGGTTGTCAAGTCTCAGGTTTTGAGGAAGTACTGTTGGCTGCTGACTGCAGGGATGTCCACCAGAGCTGCAGTGGGGTTCAGACCCTCGTGAGGACGACGAGCCGCAGATAGATTCTTATATTTCATCATTGATCTCCAAACCATTTCAAGTAGATTTTTTTTTTTTTTTTTAAGCCAATACAAATAAAATTTAGCTACGGATTAGATATAACCAAATGTAGTATTGATGTAAAGAGAAAAGAGGAAGACGTGTTTCAGTCTCGTATTGTGCAGAAATTCTTTGGTTGGGAAACCCACAGTGTCATCTGCTGTCCGGGCCGGCTGGTCTCGGACGATCCCGCAAGTGAAGCTGGATGTGGAGGTCCTGGGCTGGTGTGGTTACATGTGGTCTGCGGTTGTGAGGCCGGTTGGACGTACTGTCAAATTGTCTTAAAAACGTTGATGGCGGCTTATGCTATAGACATGAACATTCAATTATCTGGCAACAGCTCTGGTGGACATTCCTACAGTCAGCAGCCAATCAGACGCTCCCTCAAAACTTGACATCTGTGGCATTGTGTTGTGACATTTTAGGGGGTCCTTTTATTGTCCCCAGCACAAGGTGCACCTGTGTAATGATCATGCTGTTTAATCAAATCCTTGATCTGCCATACCTGTCAGGTGGATGGATTATCTTGGCACAGGAGAAATGCTCACTAACAGGGATGTCAACAAATTCATGCACAAGATTTGAAATAAATAAGGTTTTTGTGCGTATGGACAACTTCTGAGATTTTTCATTTCAGCTCATGAAACATGGGACCAACACTTTACATGTGGCTTGTTTTCTTTCAGTTTACATCTGGGTACTCAAAGATGCACAAAATGACATTTTCTAATTCTTTGCTTTTCTTCCCTCTTAATTTCTTCAAGCACTGTAAATAATGCTTCCTTTGGTTTTCCATGTGAATGCTCTTGTTGCTGGTAAATGAGTCTTTCTGTAGCTGTTTTGTTTTGTTGACCTGCAGAATGCAGAAGCTTTTTAAAAAACACCCAGAAGGCTGCAGATTATACTGTTTTCAGTTCAAGTCACGTAACCAATTCACAGAGATTTGGATAATTTCCCCTCTTACTTGACAACCCCCCAACTTGCATTGTATTGAGTCCATATGTCCCTCACAAAATCAAAATTAAAGTCATTAACAACAACAAAAAAAACAGTTTGTAGGGTAATGGCTTTGGATTTTGAAGTCATGAAGTTGGCCTCCTCTAGGCCTTTTACTAGCACTGAATAATATTCACTTACTTTTAAACAAATAATACATGTTTATTGTGTGTTATGTATACTTCTGATATCCCTGCACCTGTATTTAAGAACTGCTGCTGGCATTTTGAACTAGATTATATTCGAGTGAATATGCTCTTATTTGTGGTTTTGTTTTACTCAGTTCTCCTCAAACACACTTTGATATTGAGATGCTTTTGGTAATGCCTGGATAAAATAAATCTCCATAAATAATACACATTTCAATAGTTTGTTAGATGTTTGATGCATTTGAAGTACAAACATGTTTGTAACTTGATTCCCTTAGTTCTAAATCAGATGTATTGTCTTTTTTCAGGTTTTGGATGTGCAGTTGTGACCTAGAAGACCTTCTGTTGCCCTTCGGCCTCTAATTAATGTTATTGGCTTAAGTTACTGTTAAGTTCCACAAAATAAGGGCCTTAAGAACTCCTATACAGGAAATTCTTCAGGGACGTCTCAACACCGCAGAGTATGGAGCAGAGCAACAGCCTGCCACCCTATGCCCAGGGATTGGCTTCCCCTCAGGTGAGTGAAAAGTTGCCCATGAAGGCAGTGGCATGTGATTAAATCGTCTAGCTGTGAGATTAATATTAAAAAAAGATCCAGGGGTCTAAGACTAATGAACTTCCTGCCTCTTCTCTCTCTCAGGGTGCCATGACCCCGGGCATCCCTCTGTTCAGCCCTATGATGCCCTATGGCACCGGGCTCACGCCACAGCCTGTCCAGAGCACCAACAGCCTCTCTCTCCTGGAGGAGCAGCAGAGACAGCAGCAGCAGCAGCAGCAGCAGCAGCAGCAGCAGTCTACCTCCCAGCAAGGCGTGGTTCAGGCCTCCTCGGGGCAGACGCCTCAGCTCTACCATTCCCAGACTGTCACCACCACCACGCTGCCCGGAAACACCCCTCTGTACGCCACTCCCCTGACCCCCATGACCCCCGTCACCCCTGCAACGCCGGCGTCCGAGAGCTCCGGCATCGTCCCGCAGCTCCAGTGAGTCCCGCCCTCGCCTGCTTTTCCCACAGGCATCCTGTTTGATTTTAAAGGCGCTCTCCATCTCCGTAATTCAAATCTCTGACCCAAATATAAACTCTGCGTTTAGTGAAAGGTTATGATTCACCCTCAGTTTACTTAATTTATAACATAAATAAACTGTGTATATTATATTTGTTTTCCGATCAAGTTGGCAATTAATTAGGAAAATAATCACTTTTTTCCCTCTTCTGTGTAGAAATATAGTGTCCACTGTGAACCTGGGCTGCAAACTGGACCTAAAAACGATAGCTTTGCGAGCCAGAAATGCTGAGTACAACCCAAAGGTAAACTGTTTATTTGTATTAAGTTTCTCTGTGCTAAAGCATAACATTTAATATTTAGTGGGATCTTCAGAACCAATGACATTTGCATTCCTTTGCCACCTTTCACTGTAAAGGAAAGTGAGATAACATGTGCATTGAGGGGTTAATTATATGAAGTATTTCTGATTAGGAATTGCAATTATTTAATCTTTTTATTGTAAGAAAGCTCACTTACATTAGTGATACCACCCTGGAGACAATTGTTATCCTATCATTTGTTAATCCTTCGTTCTTTCGTTTTTGGTTGTTTTTACTTCCAATTAAACATTTGAATGCATATGTTTCCCCTGACAGTTCAAGATCTTCATGCAGGCGGGACTGAGCAGTTCATATAGACAGGAACTCACATAAACATGATTCAAGGACATTCCCTATCGTTGCAAAAAGAAAATGAACTTATAGCTGCAGGCCGAAGGACATGTTTACTGTCACTGTGCAATTAGGCAGATATATTTCCCCTCATCTCACCCTCTGTCAACCCCTCTCCCACCCATCTGCCATACTTATCTTGACTAGAAATTTGTTTAGACAGTATTTATCTCTTGTAAATGCTGCAAAGCTATGTATGCTCAGCTCTCGGATGTTTGCTTTCCAGCGTTTTGCAGCCGTTATTATGAGGATTCGAGAGCCAAGGACGACCGCACTTATCTTCAGCTCTGGGAAGATGGTGTGCACAGGAGCAAAGAGGTGTGTGCTTAGAATAGAGGGGTTTTATTCGTGTGTTCTTTAAAACAACAGCTTTAGTTTTGACTACTTCAGACTGGTGTACAGAAGTTCCCAGCAGCAACAGCTGATGATAAATAGATAGATAAATCCATGCTCTTTCCCTGCATAAATGAACCTTTCGGCTTTTCTCCCCAGTGAAGAACAGTCACGGTTGGCAGCCAGAAAATATGCCAGAGTCGTCCAGAAGTTGGGGTTTCCGGCCAAATTTCTGGATTTCAAGATCCAGAACATGGTGGGAAGCTGTGATGTCAAGTTCCCGATCAGACTAGAAGGCCTGGTTCTGACACATCAACAGTTTAGCAGGTATGTCGTGCATATTTCTCCATTTGCCTCCAGTATTGTGTAAATAACTCCAGTATGTTAGCTCAGTAACATCTTCTAAAGCAATGCTGGCTGTTTTGTTGTTAACCATGAAGCTTGTGCTCAAGTTTTAGTTTGATTTACATTTCCATAATGCTCCACATAATAGATGTCCGATTAGTTGCTTTACTGTTAACTGGTGGTTCTATTATATATTTTGTTTTATAATGTTTAGATTATAAATCTGTTTCTTCATCCTGCATAATGTTGAAGTGATGCAAATTGTCTATTTCCACTGACATGTATTTATTGTGTGTTTTTTATTTTATTGTAGCTACGAGCCTGAGCTTTTCCCAGGTTTAATCTACAGAATGATCAAACCAAGAATTGTGCTGTTAATATTTGTGTCTGGAAAAGTGGTACTAACAGGTATGTTGTTAAAAAAACACTTGGCACTCCCTAGACAAATGTTTTAAATTCTGGCATCTTGATTTTATTAACCAAACAATGTTTAGAGGCTGATTTGCAATAAAAAAAACTCTGGGCGCTCTTTGGTATTTAAATACTACTAGTAGTAGGGTAAAAATGCAATGCATATACAAAGGAGTGACTTAGTGACTGGTTCTTTAAATCCTTTAGAAATGTTTACTTCTGTTAATACTGTCTTTGTTTCTAGGTGCAAAAGTCCGAGCAGAAATCTATGAAGCCTTTGAAAATATCTATCCAATCTTAAAAGGATTCAGAAAGACCACGTAACCAGTTTCAACATGAACTTTTCCTTTGCTCATGGATTTCTTTTCTCAGATTGTAAGAAGTTCAGTAGTGTTATACCCAGTGGCTGGGGATTCAAGGACAACGCAGGCTTGTATTCTGGAACTTGAGCCAAAATCTAGGAGTTCCAGCACTGTTCTCATCTGGTGCGGAAAACCAGGAGAACCCCCTTTTTAGCGAACATTTTTGCTTTTGAATGAGTCGTCTTGCCTGGTACTTCAGGAAAAAGAAGCATCAAACAAGCAAGCTACTTTGTTTTAATTTCCTATTTCAACTTTTTTCTATGTGCGTTTTAAGTTTATAATCTTCATTTTAAAGTTCTATTTTTACCAGGCGTTTAAACGGATATTAGTTTGTCATACATTCCTTTTATTAGAAAAAGTTTATTTAAAGACCTAACAGTAAATATATTTTAATGTTTACTGATTTTAGTCTGTGCAAAAAATACTTCCAGAGGTAAATTCAAGATCTTTCTTATGATTGAGATGAATGCAAGTATAGTTAAGTCCATTGTATACATATTTACGTACCGCAATACTAAAAGATTTAAGATTAAAATAGACTTTCAACTATTTTCTTTATATCCAAAATCAAAAAGGTCAAAATACAGGCCATTATGGGAAAATCACAATAGCTTCAATAGTTGGAATAATTGAAACATAAATACGTCAATGTTGTTTTTTTTTCTACTGGCAACAGAATGCTGTATTGTTTTACATTTGAAATGAGGAAAAAGTGCATATCTCACCTGAGAAATGTGTGTAACCTGGGAATTCAACGTCATTATACCTGTATAAAGTCTTTTATTTATTTTTTTAAATGTATATATTTCATACAGGGACATTTATAAACGATTTCTCCAATCACAAAATTGAATTGTAAACTTGTTCAATCAAATCTCCCTCCCTCTCGACCTCTATGGTTCATGCTGTAGTGTTAATCTCAAGACCCCTCCCCTTAGTGAGATCATTTGGATGGAAGAGGTATTGTTTATAACTATACATGGTTTGCTTCTCAGCATTTCCAAAAAGCACTTTCAGTATTTTAAGTGGTGTCTCTTCAAATATGAATCATCCCAGGTTCACAGTATTTATCCCCAGTGTATTTGTCATACTGTACACAATTAAAGAATTCCATTATAGTGCTGGTGTTATTTGTGTAGTATGTCATAATGGTGGAATATTCATGTCCTGAGAATATGAGGAAATCGAAGTATATGTGTGTATTGCTCTCCCAAAACTGGTCATTAACCTGCTATTTTAACCAGGTCATTTTAAACCCCCAAAAATACAAAGTAGGACATTTTCCTTTTTATTAGGCTAGACAAATCTGGCTTTAAAAGTATTTTATTTTCCAAATGTACAAGTTACTTAATCATAATTGTCAGTGAGATTATTGTAACTAAAATGTATACAGGGGTGTCAGACTCCAGTCCTGGGGGGGGCGCAGCGTCTGCTGGTTTTTGTTCCAACAGGTGATCCCAATAACTTCATTAGTCATTATTTACTCAGATAGGCTCATCTAAAACTGTCATTTTATTTTTATAGATGATACAATGTGTTGATTTATTCAAAACATTGAACCCAGAGAACATTCATGCCAAGGTCTGGAGAGAAGTGTTCAATTAATCCAGTCAATTGTTTAGACAAATTAAGGACCCAAAAGCTTGGGCTGCAACAAAAACCAGGACTGGAGTTGTGGCACCCTTGGACTAAAATGACTTCCTGTGTAATACATGGCTGAACACAATTTGTAATGTGTGTGCCAGAGAAAGTTTCCAGTCAATGTTGCCTTCATTTCCAGCAAAGGTGAAAACAGGTATGTCCCCTAATAGAATTATTTAACTAGTCATCTGATTCTGTGTCACTTCTCCAGGCCTTGTGAAATTAGCGATGATCTGCAGAGAAGTCCTGCTTCCAGAGGAACTCTGGCGTGTATCTGTTGCCTTGGTCACAGCTTTGTGCACACGTGTAGACTGCCAGGGTGCCCCAGTCTATGCTGGCTCCGGGAGCATCCACCTTCAGATGGTTTAGTAGCTGGGGCATCACCTGTAAAAGTCCAAAACCAGAAGACACATCACGTGAGATGCACTGTGTAAAGTATGTGTTGGAACAGATGTTTCATATCTGGTCACTGCAGAGCTTTTTTGGGCAGTCACAAAAGTGGTTAGGCTCACTGAATGCTGGATAAAACTCGCAAACCACAACACAAAAAAAAGTTAGTACTCGAGTGTTTTCCAACAGACCCAATGGCATCTTGTGTTGTAATTCGCACAAAAGGTCCTATAGAAATGCGTACCTGGAGTTCAAAAACTCGTTTAGCTCCACATACGCAGTGCGGGATGTCGTTTTCCTGCGGATGATGCTCAGCGGAGACCCACAGTGGCGAGCCATTTCTGCAGTAGCGCAAAACCTAATGAGGAAAATATCAAAAAGCTATTGCTTACGTTGTTAAATGACCTTCCACTCATCTTAATTGACAATTGTGTTATGTTGCCTTTACTGTGGTAGAATTGGATTGTGTCTAATGAATTCTTGTATCAGAATATAGTAAATCTTAGAAGTACTTTCTACTAGATGAGCATGGACACTGATTATAGGCCCAAACCAAAGCATCATATTATTCAGCCACTTATGTGAAGGGTGGAAGACCTACCTGATGAGGTTCTAATGAAGTCCTCTGTTTAAACCTCTCGATCACTTTGCTGTCCGCGGTCTCATGCATGGCCATGTCTTCCAAGTCCTTCTGCACTGATGACTCGGAGGCTGGTGGTGAGCAAATTAAAATTGAACCGTTTATTGATTTAATGCTTCAGAACTGCTCTATAATCTTAATGTGTTACTGGTCTATGTGGTTCCTCTCATCAGTGAGTGGCTTTCTGGGATTTTTGTGCGTCTCTTTCTGTGTTCCACATCAGTAGACAACAACTTCAGCCACCAGGGTGGGACGCTGCCCTCTTTCTCCCCCTTACCCCCTGTATCATCATCTGCAAGGCTGAACTCTAGATTCTCCGCGTTTTCTTCCGGCGGCTCGGTTTGCACTTCGGTGTCTTGGACCGGCTGCTCCTCGGGCTCAGTCACCAACTCGGACTCGGGGAACAGGAACCCGTGGTCCAGGTCAGCGTTGGATAGCTCTGGATGGAAAGCAGGATTAGATTGAGATTTGAAAATGGGGGAGATGTGCGAAGAAGTACTGAAGAACAGGTGCTGTGGTTGTTGAACTACACTTCCATTCCAATCCATGACATGACCATCCTTGTTAATTGGTTTTACCTACCGTTACTGGAGCACTGTTTCTTGTGTCCTGCCCTCCAGTCCAGTGTCTGGTGCTCCTTGCTGCAGTAGTTGGGGTGGTGGCAGCGGGAGCAGGTCTTTGTGCCCAGACATCCACACACCCGGCACAGCTTCAGGCCAGAGCCCAGCACAAAGTCCCCGGACCCATCTCCCTCTGTCTCTGCCTCAGGAGGGGGCTCATAGGGGTAGAAGTCATTCTTCCTATGTAGCTGACTCCTATACACTGATAAGAAAAGATCAAAGATATAGATATATATGGATTCCAGTTATAAATCAATGACAGCTTATGGGGGACAAAATGTATTTCCCTTTTTAGGGTACTCAATTATATGACTATGTAATAATAAGCAGAACAATACAACAATTGTAAAAACATGTAATGAAACAGATTATTCGGCCTATAATTAATTGTATTATGTTTATGAGAAAGTAGATCAAAAGGAAATGATCTGCATTTGTAATGTCATATGGCTGGCGTACCTTTAAAAGACCGGCTGTCGTTGTGCGAGTAGCAGGCTGGCGTTTTACAACAAAAAATGAAAAGTGTCCTGTGAAAGCTCCTGTCCTGCCCGGCGATCGGCGCATACACTTGCAGCAGAAACGCCCTGGGACGACGGCACTGTTCGCAGGTGAGATCTGAAGGCAGGTCCGTCTGGCTCAGCCACGCAGGTTTTCCTCCAACTTTGCTGGGGAACTGGGGGCTCTGAAGCCGCCAGGGCTCTGCTCCTTCTACAAACCCAAGGACAACCCCGGTGTCGGTCTGATCCTCCGCCATCCCAGACTCGAGCCTGTCACTCCCCACACAAACACAAACCAGCCACACAACACACGTGTTCCGGCACGTCTGACCGTCCGCCGGCCTGTAATGTCCCCGGCGCACAAGAACCCGAGCACAGAGGTTCCGTTTGTCTTCATTTTTCCTTTCGTAGTTGTTTAATTCTTTATATAACATATTTGCTGTAACAATGTAAGCGTACATGCCTTTAAATACACTCATTTCGATCATATATGAACAAGCACAGGATTTCTGGTCTTGCCCATCATGCCAGCGTATTTAGACGAGAGTTTCGTTAGATAGCTGGAAATGATGTGATTACATTTTTAAATGCGACAATACATGTTTTTTGTCTGTTTCTACAGACGCGACTAGACGGAATCACTTTTATTTCCCCTGATTTCTTGAATTAAAAGGGGGCGTATATGTATGTGATAGGCCCCGCCCCCGACAGGTGAGGGAAGATGGCGGCGTTGCGCTCCTTGTTGTTCCTTTTCGTTAAAAAAAAGCCATTTTAATTGTTAGTTTTAATAGTTGAATGCTAGAATTTTTAATTTTACTTGAGATGTTAATGTTTTTGGTTTTTTTACTTCCTTCAACTTACTTACTTACTTAATCAACAATAAATCATTGGTAAGTACAAATGTGTTTGTTTTATTTCGTATGTATATGAATTCCCCATCAGTGGTGGGGTTTCATATGTTAATGTATTACTTCAAGGGAATGTATATTTGAATTCATATTATTTGTGGGACTAATTGTAAGCCCTTCAGCCAGTTTAATTAGGGGTGAGTTGCACTACAAAGATGCAACCAAATGTTTGCACTTTCTGCTTGTTGCAACTTCCAATACATGTTTGTTCATTAATTAAATGTGGAGTATTTTACCACAGTCCATTATACACAAAACTAGCGAATATAGCTACAAGTTCTTTCCGTTGTGCTATTTCCAATTAATTTAAATCTATGTAAATAAAAGTGCATTTAGGTCATAGTTTTCTTCATGGATTCGTGCAAGCGTTCTCCTGTATATTTGTAATGGTACTTAACATACTTTATATAAACGTGTTGTATTATTAATCTGTGTTTTAAAAGGGAGACTTGATTTTTGTTCTTTCCTTCTGATTTATGAATGGGTTTATTTTCATGTGTTTTCATGTACCACCTACCCTGCTGGTGTTCGTTCCAACCCAGCTCTCAATGACTTAATTGAACTCTTAATTTAAGTAATTTGATTAAATTGTGTAACTGATGAAAAGTTGGTTGCTTAATATTTCTTACAAATTGTATACTTAAAAAATAGTTAAAAATAATAAGGCTCTGATTTAGGAAATTAGTTCAGGGTAATTAAGGGTTCAATTAACTAATTGAGAGCTCGGTTGGCTCCTCCAGGACCAGGTTTGAGAACCACTGTTCTACGCAATATTGTGTGTTTACTGGGACATGGGCAGGATGGAAATTGAATAACGTCTGTAAAAAAATGTTTCCTTTATCTGTGTCTCTAATTAGATAATTGGATGAGCGTGAACGCTGCAGTTGTATTGATTAACTCATTGCACCTAAAAACAGAGTCCATATTTATGTCAGAAAATCACATTTATTGTTTGGAACTGGGTATAATTTGTTACAATTGTCATGCTTATATTCTAAATAGCAAAGTATTATGATCATGATGACATTTTACACGATTCAAAATGTCTATAACGTATATGTATATTTGAAGGCATTTGTTTTTTTACATAAACCCCTCTGGTTTGTGACATCATACACGATACATTTAAATAAACACTTTTATGAACAAATGTGCTGTGTTCATAGTGAATGTAGTACCATTCATGGATAGTGTAAAATTTGTTCACAATGTAGTGATTCCATTACAGCGCCCTGTAGAGACACCTGTTGTCTATGTATAAAGTAGATTTTATATATATTTATGTATGACTGTTTACAATGGCTATGAGATGTTAAGAAAGTGGGTCGTTATTTGTATTGTATTGCTATAGCGTATTATTGCTTAGATTTTACTAAATGTTATGAGTCTTAAATTGTAGAGTTAATTTCCGAATTAATGTAAATGGATGGTGTACTGGTCATCGTATTTGTATTTCTCAGTGAAGGGTGATTTATACATTTGTAATCATTATGTATTGCTAGCTGTCACTTTTTGATAATTCGTTTAAACAAACTGGATCCTGGAGACTAGTGCAAACTCTGTTCTTTTATGTAGATTAAAAATGACTGATTCTTGCCTGTAAGGATATCATATTTTGTTCCTTGATACTGGTCAGACTTCTTAGTTGTTGATTTACTCGTTATGAACACTTTTCTCACTACGCTTTAGATTTTAAGAGTTTAAAAGCATTCTTCATAACTTTACCCTATTTGTTTAGTTTTTTTTCTATGTTTCCTGTCCACTAATGTCTCCCTTTCTTCTCCCCCCGTCAAGGCCAGCTTGTGAACTCATCCTATAGGAGCAAGCGGATGAAATGCTTCGATGTCTTGGCGAGTCATTTGCGATTGTAAATGTTCATGTTGAGATTTGTGTTTCCCTGTAGTGTCGATTTTCTTAATCTTGTCCACAGGCAACGTAAGATGCACTTAAGTCATTATAACATTGTTTTATTGGCCTGTTTTATCATCATGGTTGTTGTACAATAAAACTGCAAGAATTTCAAAGCTTTACTTTCTTCCCTGTGCTTCTTCATGGCTGTAGTGAGAACCCTTGAGGTTTCTTGGCAGGAGAATGATCCTAACCGAGTGCAATTAAAGACAGTTTTTAAGAAACTATGGGATGGGTGTTTTTCTTAACTCCTTGTGCAATTGACCACAAGGGTGCACTATCCATTGTTTCTTGAAAACTGCAGAAGCTGCCTTCTTTGCTCCAGATTGTCCTGCCAAAAAACTTGGTATAGAGGGGCGATTGGTGGGTGTAGTTTCAACACACCACACCACCCCTCTTGCCTTCAGATAGACTGGCTGTTTCCTTCAAAGATGCAAGTTCTTGTTGACCACAATCACCCCCCCCCCCCCCCCCCCCCGTTAAGGAAGACTTTCCACCCACAATAAAAGACCAAACACGACCTTCAAACCTAATATACCAAGAATCAAGACATGCATACAAAATGACATCCATTTATTAAGTTAGAAACACAGGACAAATTATTAAATCGAATATACTGTACAGAGGTTTTACATGAAATTGCCACAATAAATCCACACATGAAACTTACATTAATTACAATTATACAAGGTGATCTCATACCAACGGGATCTATCCAGAACAAACTCGCTGCATGGAGGAGAGGAGGACAGAGAAGAGCCACATTTGCAGATGTCCTGCAAAATAAAACGCATGAGACACAAATCTAGCACAGGTGCTAAATAAACAATGGTTTGCGCTGTATGGATGCTTTAACAAAACACCAGTGATCGTTTTTCTGTAGGATGCATCACTTGTTTTCTGTGTAGACATGAGTCACAGCAAAGGTAGTTGAGGCTGAGGGCACATTTACAATTCAGTGGGGAAATATTAACCATTTAGCAAGACACCAGTTATTTAGGAGATCATTTACACGCACAGATGCAGCCAGTGTGTGGATGCACATTTTACGCAAAGGAGACCAAAATCAGAGAAAAATGTAACCAAATAAACTATTTAAATCACAGACATTCTCGTATTTCACTATCGCATCTGTTACAGTACGTTTTAAAGTTAGCCTGGCACACCTTTTGGTTCAATTTAGGCAATTATACCTGACCGGAGTCATTTGTCGGAGAAAAACAGTGAAATTCGTGAGCAATGGAAGGTCTCTGCTAAGCTTTCCTAGAAACAGACAAAAAATATAAAAAGATAAAAGATATTTAACGACGTTAGGTGAAAGACCCAAATCCAATTTATGAAGAACACGCATTGCTTGGTTGGGGTCTTGTGCACTTTTATTCCAACCTCTCCAATTAAAGCTCTATTATAATCCATGCTTTACAATAATGTTAAACTCTATATTACGCATATTTCAGCATCAACCGACAAATTGAACAGCCCCAAATACGAAATACGAATTCATAAATGGATTACAAAGCTGGTCCATCTGCCTTTAAAATAGAAATAAAATGTTACTTTATGTTCTTGTTTTACCCGTTAATACCATTTTGTAATTTAAAACGTGTCCCATCAAAACAATAGCTAAAATACGTATATAAGCCGACAAATATTCGTAATCATTCCTAATCACAATTAAGATGTGCTCATTTATAATATATTAGTATAAAGAATTTTAACTATTAACTAATTTGACAAGGAAAAAAGCAACACCTACCTCAAGCCATTGATATACTGCTTTAACATTTCCTGCATAGGTAAGTACACACAAATATAATTAATTACAATCTAAATATTTCCCCATGGCATTATATTTAGTTAGTTATTTAAAGTATAAACTGCGGACACACAACGCCATGCTGCCAATGCACCTGTGAGGGGGTGTGGCGCACCTGGAGGGACGACACTAGAGGGGCGGGGAATCGGTCGGGACGAGCCAATCATCGCTGTCACACAACTGTTACATAATAACAGCCCGATTGTTGCGTTCGTGTTGCGCAGGTTTCCGCAGTTCCACCAATGGGATCGGTAGGATTCTGCAGCTCTGCGCAGACCTGCCTAAATCTGCGTTACAAGACCGCGACCAATGTCTGCACAGAGCTGCGCAGCCCTGCCACCTGACTGGCGCCAGTGGTTGCCCCACGCAGTCCTGCAAGGAAGGGCGGATCGATTTACTATCAAATTGACTGATAGACATAATTAATCGGGGCCCGAATTAAGACCCACAATAATCAGCGTTCGCCCTAATCTCACAGCGTGTTTCTACCACATCCTATATTACAATATTGAGTAGAGAAATGATTATTATATTGTTATTATATATGACCGTGTTCAGTATGGTATATGATATTTAATTGGCTGTTTTATAATTGGGCTAGTTCACCTAAATGACACCTTCTACATATGTCTGTATATGTTTATAGAAATATATAAGAGATCGGGAACATCTTTATATATTGGAACAATACATTGTGATGTACTGTAAAATATGAGTGAATTTAATAAACTGTGGTTTTAAAGGATGTATGCACAACATACTAACCACACATTGAAGTCTATAGACAGCGCATCCCTCCAGCTATAGGGTTTGATGGCATAACAAACACACCGCCAGAGGGCCCCATCGATTTACGTTTTAGTGATTTTTTGTAATAGTATATAAACCAACTGTAACAGTGATCTCGTTTCAATTAAAAACAAAATAGTGTTCATTTCAGTATTCAGTTACTGACGAGGATATTCACCAACAGTTGTATATCATCCTTGTACCACAAATAAGCTATTCATCAAAGTGCATGTGCAGTCAACTGGCCACTGACAAATATGGAGCATATGTGGATGACATCTTATCTCCGGCTATGTCATTGTTTATATTTGTTCTTGTTTAAGGCAATAGCAGCAAGAGCATGACTAAACAGAAAACAACAAATAAATAAAAGTGTCATTTAGTCATTAGAGTAACAGAAGTTTCCCCTGTTCACAATCATGGTGGTGCAGCGGGCTTTGATGTAAAGATATAGGTAAACAGCCCCCCGTGTTTGAAAGAAACCGTGATTGATTTTGTGTGTAGCATGTCTGCTCCACCCTTTTGCTTGGTGTGTTTACATGGAGGCTCTTGCAGGAGCTGATTGAGGGAGGACGGTGCAGACCAGCTCTATAGGGTTCAAGTGGAGTGACCAGACACTACAGGACAGATGCACTCTGTTGACAAAAAACTACCCAGTGTCTTGGAAATTCCCATGAATGAAGCAATGAAGAAAGTCCACTTCTAATGAATCTCATGTGGACTGAATGTGTGCCTTCAGCTAAATCCTGTTTGGCAGATACCTGGTCTTAATTATAGTGCAAGTGCTTATCCTGTGACGGTGTGGCCCTATAGTGCACGAAGTGGTTGTTAAAAGTTGAATATCTGCAATAGAATAGTTAATTGGTTCTCAAACGTGGTCCTGGAGGACCCCCTGGTGGTTTTTCTTCCAAACGAGCTCTCAATTACTTAATTGAACCCTTAATTGAACTAATGATTTCCTAAATTAGAGCCTTTTCATATTTTTTTTAACAGTAGGGGTTTTAAGTTAAGTATAACATTGTATAAGGAAATGCTTATCTTATTAAGGAAACAACAATTTAAAATGAAGTAATTAAATTAGTTCCATTAAGGGTTCAAAGAAGGGTTCAATTGACACCGGCAGGGTATACTGAGAACCACTGGAATAGTTCATGTCCATTAATGTTATTTATTCATGCACATCAATTCAGCCTAAAGCAAAAAAGAGTCAGTGTGCTTTGAATCTCCACAGCAATCAATTCAAATCTCACCAGCCTTGTGAACCTCCAACTTGTCAAGAGGAAGACAACCCAGAAGGCGTGCATGGTGAGCACATTGCGATTTGTATTTGGAGTGATGTGCACTGCAGCCAATGAGCCCACACGGTCTTCTGCTTGGTGTGAATGATCCCAGCCTTTGCACCACCATTGGTCAATGAAGCTTTCTTTTCTTTTTTTCTTTTCGTTAAAGGTTTACAATGACGTCATGCTGCTGGAGGGTAGCACGGCCAGGCTGGGGTAGATGTGTGTGTGTGTGTGTGGGGGGGGGATCCACACAGTGAAAAGCTGCATCGGAGCATGAGTGATACAGTCACATCCAGCAGGGACCCGAATCTGCAATAGGTTACATTTCCCCTCGTCCTTGAACATACACTGGCCTGCCTGGATTTCCCACTGTTGTGATTGTTTCAGCCACTTCTGAATGGGCTGCGATCACCAGCCGCTGCTGCGTTTGTTCCAAAGAAAACCTCTTTTCCAAGCAGCTGGGAGAGGGACCAGGCGCACGGTGCTCCCCATGAAACCCCCACGGATAGCTGGAGACGGGAACGCAATGGGATCGGGGGCTCGGGATTAATACCGTAGGTTGCCTTCTGTGGTGCCGGACTGCGATGCCGCCGCAGGGAGTGGCGGAGTACAAACTGGTCGGGGTGTCGGAGGTGCCCCCGGTCCCTCCTCGGAGGCTGCGGGGCAAGGACCTGACCAGGGGCCGGGCCGGATCGGCGGCGGAGCGCAAGGTGAAGTGCGTCCTGGTCGGCGATGGAGCCGTGGGTAAAACCAGTCTGGTTGTGAGCTACACCACCAATGGATACCCGACGGAGTACATCCCCACTGCGTTTGATAACTTTGCAGGTAACTCCCTTTTCAGTGACTCTATGTGTAAGACACGCTGATGTGGCTTGGGGTGGGATAGTCTGCTGTAACAGTTTTTAAACCATGCATCAGCCCGTCTTTAATATGCATGCAGTCATTTGGGCTGAATCTAGTTGCGATAGAGAGATCAGAGAGTCTGCAGCGATGAACATTGACTTTCCTGAGAGGGGCAGGGGTAAAAGCTGCTCTCTGTAATATAAGCTTTTTCATTTAAATGTCTAAACTGAACCATCTGGTGCAAGCTTTCCTATTGCATAAGAAATCCCAAGAGAGTTGACTGCTCGAAAGCTTTTCAGTTAAAGACATTATCCATTTCATGAGCTGTCCAACTGTAACCAAATGAAACGCTTCTTAAATAAACAAATACATCTAACAAGCCCTTTCATTTTCACTTAGAACAGTCATTTGGATCTATATCATATGATATCCTCATTTATATTAAGCCATATAAAGCAATGGGGTTGCTCTGTAAGACAGTTAAGTCTTAAATATGCTTACATATTTGATTTTGAGTCCCCCCGCCGTAGGGTACATTAGTACAAATGTGGTAAGCTTCTTAAAATAATGCCTTGAATTTTGATTTCTGTTAGCAATATGAATGGGGGACTAATCTTAATCACAGGCAAGGATCGTCTCCAAACTGGAAGATTCATTTTCAGTGTGCGTGTCTATATAGTGGTGTGTTATTCGTCCAGCCCAGATCTACAGTTTGGTTGCAATGGAAAGGACGGATCTCCAATTCGAGGGAGGCTCAGTGTGGGAGCCTGACCTACTTTGCGCCCCCAGGTCGTTAAAATGACGGCCGAATCTGGACAATCTCCCATATTAGCCATGGAAAGTGTTATCTATTCACTGTTATCCTTCCTGTTTTTCTTCTCTAGCGGTGGTGGCTGTGGACGGGAAGCCTGTGAAACTTCAGCTCTGTGACACAGCTGGCCAGGTTAGTAACTAAGAAAGGTCAACCACTTTCCTTAATCCCAAACTCAAGAGCCACTAGCAGTTCAGTTATAAACTGGAGCCAAATGGACCTAAAGAGAGGAAAATAACCAGTTTCTAAAAACAAAAGCTTTCCACTATGTCCTTGGGCTGTTTACAGGTCGGGTACAGTGTTTCTAGTAACAAGGGGATGTATAAATTGTGGCTGGACATTTCTATAGACAATAGACATTGCAGCTTCATCAATAACTGAGAGCTCAGTTGGTTCAAATACCAGCAGGGTAGGGGCTCCTCCAGGACCGGGGTTGAGAACCGCTGATTTAGATGATGCCTCTTAGTTAAATAAATAAAATGATACTGAAACTGTATTTCATTCAGCGACTATTTGAATGAGTACAATGGAAGAACTGTTCCTGAGAAATGTATATTGAAAGACTGGATGGCTTTTCCCTAGTGTTTGTGTAGGTTGGGCTCTTAATCTATTTAGCATAGATAGTATCTGCAAGAATGATTTCATTTAGGTAATTTGGTCCCACATTGCCAACGAGGAGCTAAATTGCTGTTAACCATTCTAATTAAGGTCCCTGGTGTTCATAGAGGAGATTAAACCACTGCTCTACGGGGATACTGCACTCTCTGTAAAGTTTTGAAAATACAAGCTCGAGTCGATTCGGCGATCACTGAAGGAGAAACAGATTGTGGACTGAGAAACACCTCAGTTATTGGGCTTCTGTGGCTTTAATTTAGCTCATGCTGCCTGCTCTTGGTTTTAGTTCTAGGGGGGAAATAACCTTTTATGAGTCGAGGGCCGGCCCACAAAATGAAGTACCACAGGGAAAACAAGGAGCTATTAAGTGTTGGAAAAGGCAGATTCATAGGTGCCTGAAACAAGTCCCCCCTTCACTTGGTGGAACCCAATTCCTTGGGGAGCTTTCGAGAAACCGCTCACAGACAGTTGGATCAATAACTCAGAGACCAAGTGTGCAAGAGGGTCTGCGTGACCTCTAGTTAACTTGTTCCTTGTGTTTGTACAGTAGGTGCTGTATTAAGTTACAGCCTAGCTCTGTCTCTCCTGGTTGCCACAACGCGTGCCTCTGATGCAGTTTCCCAGTGAATTAATCAATTCATTCATTCATTATCTTCCATTCAGCTTAACTCATCCTCCCAAATTATTACCTTTTGCACAAGGAACTGCATTTTTAGCTGTGTAAGAGTGAATGCTTCCCACAATTCTGTTGTAGGTGATGTATATTAATTGTGAGTACAACATTTTATAAGAATCATCAGAACTATATATATATATATATATATATATATATATATATATATATATATATATATACACAAAAACACAATCTGCCAATTACAACAGTGTTTGGTCACAAAAAACACTTTTTAATCCCATCTGGGGTGTTGATGAATTTGAATTTAAATTGTGGTAAATAAATAAATACACAGATCTATACCTACTGTGAATGGATATAGTCTCATTTGCATTTGTGAAACCATCATTCTCAATCTAAATTATCTGCAAATAATGCAAAGATAGTGCTGAAAAAATCAAATGAGATCACACAGGAGGTTTTCTGTGGTCTCAGTATGAACTCCCATGATTTGAATACAATGCACTCTGCTGGGAAAACAAAACACACCCTTTTTTTTTTAATCTCTTCCCTCACATTGTCAGGGTGAGAACAGTGATGAGTCAACATTAACACCTAGGTCCTTATCACAGCCGGCCTCATCTGCATCAGCCCCAATCATTTGTTATCGGTTCTGCACATACACCTCATTTGCAGGCCGTGCTTTGCAAGTTGTCGACATTGCATTTCATTTGCGCCGCCTCTGCCCTCTTCTGCGAACTGTCAAATCTATGTTGCCAATCCCCTGAAGCAATGTCAGCATTTGTCTCCTCCTAAAGTTGAGTCACCATCTCGGAGCCTGAGCTATATGAGTAGAGTAGAAGGAATAGCCTTTCGGTCACTGCTCCCCATACAATGACATCACCTTAAAATGAGCATTCTGCCCCTTAAAAACAGATTCATAGAAATGGATTACCACAAAAACAATAAAGCATCTTCAAGTGACACTTTACTGAAGACTAGAATCGCTGATATAAGCTGTTTAACTAAGTGGCAGCAGTCATACAGAAGACATGAGAGGTTAAAAATATTAGTCCTAAATAGATTGCTTCAATATTACTGAATACAAAAATTAAAATAAAAAAAGACCTGACTATTGGAACACTCACTGCGGAAAGCGAATTTCCAGACGCATCATATCCTGCCTCTAAGACATAAATGTCTCTCTTATTACCTTGGCTTGAGTATCTGAGCTTTTAATTTCGGTTTTCCTCTGAGGGTGTTATGAAGTTGTTGTTTTTGGGTCTCTTACCCCTGCCAACAATGAGTTTTTCGGAAGAGGATAAAAGCAGGTTTTCTAATAAGCCAAGTTAAAAAATAGTTTGGAGCATCTGGTGCTTTGTAGAGAATGCTAAACATGTCACTGCTTTTCAACTCGCCTAAAAGTGCTGATACAATAATTGGCATTGACTGGTTCAAATGATTATTCAGTCTGCGTTCTGCAGTTCCTTTACAGACAGCAGTGGAAGTATGTGCGGATTAATGAGCGAATTTAGGTGAAGGGTGTTATAATCTTTTTTTATATAATAGTTTCATAATCATTTCAAGTTGAATTTGTAAATGAACACTGTGTAACTTTTAAATGATATTTAAAAATGACAACTGATATTTTCCACAGGCTTTGTGTTTGCAAAATAAAAACACAGAAATATATTTTTAAGACGGGGAACCCAAACATATTTAACAAGCTACTGAAAATAATGTATCTGTAAAGTCTCTCTCTTTAATTATACTATTCACTCTATTTTTGAGAACTTCTGACTGCACTTTTTATTTAGTTAGATTTCAAACTGTTTGTGTAAAAATATACCAGGGTGTTAACAATAGAAAGATTCATTGGAAGTTGAAAAGCAAAGGATAGCACTGCATTGTTCCAAAATGTGCCACTTACTGTATAAAAAAAGGTGTGAGATAATAGGATAGTTCTCTGCCAGTTGGTGCAATCGGCAAACGGCAGCATCTGCAAATGCATTTGCACCTGAGAACATGTAGCCTATAAATTAAGAGAAATGTTTCACTGTAGGAAACAAGCAGTCCTACAGATTCCACACATTTCGGAGCAGCAGGACGTTGGAAAGAGACAGCAGGGAAGTGTATTGACATAGCTTAACTTTCTGGAGTCGATGTAATGACTTGGACTCAAATATAATAAATAGGGAAAGGGTGGATGTACGGATATCACATTTGGGTCATTTCAGGATGGGTTCAAAAAATGCGGGTGTGAAAGTACATTATCTTTATTATATATGTCAACTATAGGGCATCCACATCAGTCTAAAGTTCACATCCTGTATCCTTAAAACCTTCTACCTTTGCTAGTCTTATACAGTCAGTTGGGAGACAATATGATATGATATAGTTATAAAATTAGTTAACTCTTTTTATGACCTATCAAATCTGCCAGGAAGAAAAAACAAACATTCACAACCCGTTTCTCTAACACACCTCCTTGCTTCTTGCTTCTCGTGCATTGTGGGTAACCATCTGAACATCTTTCGTCCCCGGCAGGATGAATTCGACAAACTGCGCCCCCTCTGCTACACCAACACAGACATCTTCCTGCTGTGCTTCAGCGTGGTGTGCCCGTCCTCCTTCCAGAACGTGTCGGAGAAATGGGTCCCCGAGATCCGCCGGCACTGCCCCCGGGCGCCCGTGGTGCTGGTGGGCACGCAGTGTGACCTGCGGGAGGACGTGAAGGTGCTCATCGAGCTGGCCAAGTACAAGGAGAAGCCGGTGGACGAGGAGGAGGCGCGGGCGTGCTGCCAGGAGATCAAGGCCGTGTCCTACATGGAATGCTCGGCCCTCACCCAGAAGAACCTCAAGGAAGTGTTTGATGCCGCCATCGTGGCCAGCATTCAGCACGCGGACAGCCAACAGCAGCAGCTGAAGATGAAAAAGCGGACTCCGGATAAGATGAAGAAACTTTCCAAATCGTGGTGGAAAAAATATTGTTGCTTCGTATAGCGGCGTGCCTGGGTTGGCAAGCTGCTATTGGAGAGCTATGTTAGCTCAGACTAGTGAGTGTGTGAGTGTGAGAGAGAGTGTGTGTGTGTGTGTGTGTGTTGGGGTGAAAAGGAGGACACGATCTATAAGAGCTCCTGAGGAAAACGCAGTCTCTGCCCCTGGGGTCACAGAAAAAGACTGTAGATTTTATGCTCCATTATGAAATGTACCACATTTTGAGAGGAGAGACTTGGCTTTTCCTTTTTCGGCAGTGGTTGGGGGTGGGGGCTGTGGGTGTGGGAGCGAGCATTTTGTAAAGCCACTGTCAGCTGTTTCTTCTTAGCTTGATCAGAGAGCCGGAGCAATGACCTGACAGCTAGCTACCTGTTTAACCGACTTTTTTCCCATTTGTTTCTGTCCCACAGAAAATACATGTATCATTTAAAAAGTAGGTATACAAGTACTTTAGTGATTTAAAGATTTTCGTTTGACCTGTTTTTCTGGGTTTTTATTTTGCAACCGACACATTGGTGGGGTTTTGAATTCCATTTCAGGAAACACATGTGGAATAAAACTTGCAGCATTCACAAAAGGATTAGGAAGTCTAGCCTATTATGCTGCATAACAGGGTAATCTCCTCACCCAATTAAAGTAGTGCCTTTTGTAAACTTCAGTTCAGTGCCATTTCCAGACATTAAAAGTAGGGGGTAGGGCAGACATGGCATTACAGAAAGCAATTAATTTTACGTTTGTCTTTGATCACAATATAAGTCATATTTTGCGGATTGTTGCATTTCCGCAGTGTTTTTCTTTTATAGGCCACCCTTGATAAACAGGTATAGATGGACTTGGGAACAGTTTGGCTTTGGCCAGTTATAGTCTGGTTAGAGTTTTCCATCATGTGATGTAGACACATCTGGGAATGCAAACCTATCCACACTACCACCCTCCCGGCACAGAATCGGAAATGTCGGAAAAATTGTGAACAATATTTTACGGAACCGCTCGAACGATTAGATTTGTTCGGACGCTTTATGAATGGTTTATTGAGGGTGACCTATAAGACCTACTGGACTGCAGCTCTCTAGAACTACTACTGTCCATGCCTGGTCTACAGGTCTGTGTTCTATCTTTTGCCCTTCCCTCAGTGAATTCATTATTTCGCGTAATAGCGGAAATTAAGTCTGCAAAATAGATGGTGAATCTATAAAGACCTGAAAATCCTACAGGAATGCAGACCTGCTGGACCAGAGATGGGCACCCCTACTTTGTCACATAAATTGGGGGCGGGTTTCTGTTTCTCTCTTTTTAATTCATCTCTCATCAAATGGCTGTTTCATTCCCCTACATGCTGAGGGAACCATTGACAGTTGCATGATTCAGAAGGCGATGGCGATTGTGGGATTTTTGAATGCTTTGCATGTGGCCCCTCTGAATGTTTTTTTTCTCGCTTGGAGACCACAGAGGGGTCATGATTTATACAAACAAAATGTAGTCCATCAATTTTGTATCAGCTCAATAAATTTTGATACTGTACAATTGTTTTCGATCGCTCGTCTTTATCAGCAGGTAAAAGTTTGATACCTTCCTCTGGGATAAATTCACAATACCTTTTTAAAGAGGCCAATGCCATTCACCAATTCAAGATTACGGTCACTACTGTGTTTGGAGTTTTGTCAGTGCTGAAAAGGTAGGTAAAAAAAATCCAGTTGTTTGCCCAAGTTGTGGAGATATTTTTGTACCATTGTCAGAGTGCTGTTTTAGAGAAGAGCGATGGGTATATTCTTGCTAACATCCTGGATAGAACAAATGAGAAACTGAAAACACACTTTGACATTGTTTGGAGAGTGCTTGAAGTCATTGTCTTCTGAGAGTCTGGATTTCTGCCAAATCAGCTTCTTCCAAGAACAGAACAATGGGCTTTAAATACAGTACTTTCACTGATCTATAATGCCATGACTTTTGTGAGGTTGACCCACATCAGGCACATTACATGTTACATGCATTTATGCTCCTCTTTTTCTCTTACCATGTGTAGCTTATTAAAGTCATCAATCGAATTAGAAACAGCTAGACAGTCCAGTAAGAAGGGGGGTGATCTATTACTCTTGCACACTGTTGTACAATGGCTTGATTAATTGCTATGCAAAGATGTAAAGAAAAACAAAAGACACTAGATGGAAACATCCCAGTCGATGCTAAAACATGTTTTTCATCATCAACTGATCAACTAATTGCAGTTTGGTTCCACGTGTATCTAGAAGTCATGTCTACACAGGGCAATCTATACATTCAAGTTGTTTTATCATTATAAAATACAAAAATAAATAAATGGCAGTGCTAGGTTTGGGTATTTTAAAAAAGTAGACTAATTGAAAGACTACAAATTACTCATAATAGGAAGAAGACTTTTAATCAGTAGTGAAATGAGAATGTCCTACATTATTTAAAGTGCAACAAAATGTGAAGTAATGGAAGCGAATTAGATGTTTTATTGGTGTGTGAGTGTTGTGTTTTGAGTAAAATAGTCTATATGGACAGGTGTTTCTATGTAATATAAACTGGGGTCTCCTGTATGGGTCTAGGAGAGAATGGTATTACCCTGATATGTCTTGTCACAGCAAACAGTGGCATTTATAAATGTAATCATGAAGCGCAATTGGAAAAGGAATTGTTCTTTCCCCAGGTGGCCACTCCATTGTAAATTCATTAGGCAGTTTTTACCCCAGATTGAAATCTGGGCCTGTTACACTGCTACACAATCAAACAGTTCAATTTGCATATCTAGCTAAGTGTAGTTCTCTGTATAAACTAATTTATAACAGACATTTTTTTCCTTAATTAATTGGTCTGCTCACAAGCATTACAAATTAGGTTTGTGCACAAGTGTTCATGCAGCTGATGCCCCATTCTTAAGCTACATAATTATCAGAGAGGAAGTCGTCTTTTTCAAAATTGAATGGATTTAAAGGTATCAGTACATTTTCTTAATGGGGATGTATACGGTCAAGACCAATTTTGTTTTCGGGACAGTTTTTCAGGTTTTGAGAATGGGGGGGGGGGTGAGAAAGCAGACACATTTGCAAAGTAAAGATATCAAGAGACAGGAGATTCTCTTATATGAAAATGTTTTAGAAAATATGTATGCCATTCCTAAAAAGTAAAAAGAAAAAACGATGTATTTATTTATTTTTCTAATCTTTGCCGGCAGAATGTCACATCACAACAAACAACTTCCTGTTTTGCGTTTCCTTTTTGAAAATACAGACCATTCAGTAGGCACGCTGAAGTTTGCTTCACAAAAACACCCGACTCGATTTAAATTGCTGCTTTTAGAAGAGGCTTTTCTTGAATGATAATACAAGCTATTCAGAGAAATCTCTACCATGAATTTGCTATCTTGTTGACTGGGGACCTCTTCTCTTGGATCTACCAAATGGAAACCCACTAGTTCGCAATGAATCGGCTATGGGTGGAAGTTCTGATTTAGCCTGGGCGTATCTCTAAATTGAAACCCAGCACATTTGACCAGTTCATGTTATTGCGACCACCAGCCTGTTAATAATCCTGATACTGTTCTCTAAATCTCTTCCCGGAGGCTGTAAGCTCTCCAATGTGTTTTAGGTGGTGGCATTTCTGCCATAAAGTACTGATACAGTGTGAAGAGACAAGAGATTTTATCACAGGGGCTTCTGAACGGCTCATGTGGGAATTGCCTCTGTTCAGAGTGGAGGGTGTGCCCTATTGTCCGGAGACAGCCTGCTTGAATGTGCACTCTTACAGACGTTGAGAGACTTCCCAGGGGGCAGCACACCATTACCGTGCCCCTCTGGATCACGGAGTCAAGAGCACCGCTAACATATAGGCCAGAGAACAGACCTCCCTCTCGATAACATCAGTAGACTCAGACTGATGTTAACTGCATGAACTCTTTTTGTTATTTGGTTTTTCTGTAAGAAACTGTGTCATTTAGAGAAAAAATGTATCAAATTGTATCTGTATAATATAGTATATAATCAATAAATAATATAAAAACACAGATAACCTTTAGAGAAAATATTTACTGTGCCCACAATGCATCAGCACCCTGAACAAATTTATATGAAGTGTTCCTACTCAGCTCAGACTAAATCTTCTTAAACGCTGTAAGAAATTAATAAACTTCGCCACATTTCCTGGAATGTTGCTGTATATTCCTTTAGGCTACATTTTTTTTCCCACGACTTTGTTTTTAAGAATTTGCAGCTTGTGTTTTTCACAAGCTTTGGTACTTTCATGTGTGTCGCCGTAATGAAAGGAAACCCATTCTTCTGTTTTCAGTTCTGATGCAGCCCCCTCAGTTTTGATTTGGTTTTCATGAAATGCGATTTAAAAACGTTCACTCACTCTGGTGTGAAATCGCTATTCCCCTTTGCTTTCGCAGTTCGAAATTGAAAGAGACGTGACACTCTGCGCACATTTTCCACGGCTTTTGGGCATATCTGCTCAGCACCTGTGACATTTCTGGGACACTTTCAAAGCGATCGTTTGAGCACTGGGCCAGGGACAGAATCTGCGGTTGGCTTCGGAAAGTGGGAGACTGCCTCAGAAACCACAGAGCACTTTGCCCCAAATAACTGCCATGGCCAATATTGTTAACAAGCAAAATGTCAAGAGATTGCAAACAAACAGTGCGCCTCAACGCCTGGAGACATTCTTGTTCAGCTATGTTGAGTCTCCTCCACAATGATTATGCAACTCTCTCCCTCAGGGGTGATAACACGTTATTTTCACTTTATATGGTAAGCACAACTGTGCCCTAGAAAAGTCAGACAAACCCTTTGTGACAATACCAGTTTACAGAAGCTTGTTATCGTATAAGCCCAGAATAGCACTTGACTGATTGCTGCCGTGCGCCTCAGAGATGTTCATCGAACAGACCATCAAATGATTCCTTGTCACTATGTCACCTAAAGGTTTACCATGTGAGTCTTTGAAGAGAGGAGCTCTTAAGATAATAGACCTTTCCCATTAGCGTCTTTAGTGAACTGTCACCTTAACCCTGCAATTCTCAGAATGATGCCGCTGCTTCATTAGGTTCGGCGTACTTTGGTGTTTGTGTGTCAAACATTGTCAGTGTCAAGGCTTTTGAAGGTAAACCTGACATCAGTGTTGGTAAATATCATGTTAATGTGTTATATATTAATGTGAGTGTGTACGTTCTGAAGTGCCTATGTATAGCCCTGTATTTTGTGTTATTTTAATATTTCTTTTTAGGGCTGCATCTGGATGTGTGCATTTCGTCGGCTGCAGAACAAGACAGAAGACTTCACTATCAACATCATGTGCCAAGTGGAAGTGCTTTAAATAAATAAGGACTCTTTAAAAAGTCCTCCGGAGGTATGCTAGAGTTGTGCACAACTATGTTTTTTTACTTTTCTTTGTTTTACCTCATTGAATGGTATGTTTGGTGAATGGTCTATGTGAATATTATCCATGTGAATCAACAGAAACTGTATATGAAACTTGTTATGATTTCAGTTCAATTACACTCATAAACTGTATATAGTTGTTTATTTTCTTATTTCTCCAATTAATGAGTAATGTTGAGGTTTTGAAATATTAATTACTGAATCTTTAAGTGGAATTAAGAGGAGTGCGCAAGCCTTGTCATAAAATCAATACCCACACCTTCACCTTAATTTAGGATATTTTGAGGGGTTACAAGTGTGTTGGACATTTTGGTTAGAAATAACATGCATCTCCAGTAACTGCTTGGTTTTTATTTGCTTGGTCTCTGACAGTTAAACTTTGCTTTCCATCCTGCTCCTGAGGAATACATAACCCTAATTTGTACAGTCACTGTGATTAAATAAGTCACCCAGACACAAAATCAACCGGTTGATCTGCTCTGGTCAACTGCATTGCTAGATAAACTGTAGTGAAATGACAGCACGGGCTCAAAGCTCGGTCTCGGCGAGGGCAAGGTGAAAGAACTTAATCTCTTTAGGTTGGAACCGGGACAGCTTTGGGGAGATTGGATTTAGGTACACAAAAGCCTTAATAGGGATTGAGCTAGTCAACCCAAACCAGCACTTCAGACTCGGCCTGTGTCAGAGAACACAATAGAATCACAAAGTACATTCAGGGTTGAGAATGGGAGGCAGTTATTGTTTCACTCCATACTTTGTTTTGGAAGACCAAACAGAAATGTGTGTCTTGGTACAACACAACGCATGCAAGGATCAGTGCAAAGTAGGTAAAACAACAAATCAAGTGATTGCATTTCTTTGGGATGTTCTCTACGAATACATAACAATACAGAGAGGTCTGCATTCTCTCAAGGAGCCCGTGCTGTGCGTGTAACTGACAATGAAGTACGTCAGAGAGCAACAGGAGGCACATTGTCTGTTCTTGGCAGTGGCAGACACTCTCAGGAATATAAAAGTTTACAGCGAGTGGAGGTCCCGAGAACAGGTTGTGTACACTTTCCCAATCATTTCCAAATGTGGAGGGCTGGAAGGAGGAGCGTTGTTATTCTAGCTAATAGAAACCGCACTGTGTTAGCTGAAGTATTGGGACAAGCTTCCCACAGCCGATGGGAGATAAAAGCACAGCTTTGAGCTAATCAGAGGTTGATGTTTTGAAAAGGCAATTGTTTTGTGATATCTATGGTGCACCATCAACCATAAACTCGATTTTATGGTGAAGGCCAGTGTCGTGCACAGTCATTTGGGGGGGGCAGGTGCTCAAGCAAAAAAAAAAAAAGGGCACCCCTCTCATAATTATTTATAAAAAATAAAGTTACATACAGTAGCACATCTTTTACTTACTTACATATTGATTTATTTCAATACCCATACACTCATGCAGATGTTTAATACTCAACAGAATTCTACAAAATTATCAATTCACACAGAGACGATGGTCTTTAGCATTCACTATTTCTACATTTATCACAACAATAAAGCAACAATAAAGAAAACAATGCCACATTGTGCATGCTTTAGTGGTCCATTAATAACCATTCAAAATCAACAAATCTTTACACAAAATTGAAAAAGGCTGTTCTCTGAATAAATAAAATAATAAACCAAACAATCTACCCTCCAAACTACAAAGTAGGCCTATGTTCAGTTGCAACAATTAGGCTAAGTACAGGCCCTGGACTATTGCATCGAAATGTGCGGTCTTTGCGTATGTTAACTGTGGTGGCTGTGACAAGGGAAGTTGAAGGGGGGGGGCAAGAGGCTTGTGTGGTCTCGCAGAATTAGAACTCAAATGCAGTTGTCGGGTATTACAACATGCTTTTAATTGAGAATTGATGCCGTGGGCCAAATTAAAAAAATAAATAGAAAAATGAATGGCTTGCATAAAGAGCACTTATCTAGTCAGAGGCCAAAAGGGCAGGTGCTTCAGCATCACCTGGGGTTTATCTGTGCACGTGCCTGATTTAACAGTTATGTCAGTGTCAGTTTTGGTCTGTATGTTCTATAAACGTTTTGATCTGACTGAGAGATTGAACCATTTTGACCAAGGCTAACTGGAGATCCACTAGTAGGCTAGCTATATTTCAATGTGTATTTTTTAAACAGACAGAAATGCCTTTAACAAAACTCTTACCTGAAATGTTTAAATAAGTTGTTTAAAACTGACTGTTAACTGAGGTGTGGGACAGGGCTGTATCTGTTCAGTTTAATATACTGTCAAACAATTACATTTGATTTCTTTATGAAGAAAAGGGTGGCAATCCTAAAACTACCTCCTTGCATGGTTTTATATAGAATCAGTAATGTGTAAATAGATTATTCTCATTATTATATTATGCACTGAATTAATTTCGAACAGAGGGGAGACCATTCATGAAACACCTTTTCTAAAAATGTAATTTCTAGGAGTTCCAGTGGTGAGAAAATGTTTAGGTAAAACTAAAAGACACACAAACATTTAAATAATGCACATGACACAACATGTATTGCACTGTAACATACACTGTACATGTTGAAACAAATAGGGCACTGCCTATATTGAAATAACAGCAATAACTAATAAACAGTTTAGGTCAAAAATACCCACAGCAAAAACACTCAGTACTGAAAATACTATATTGCACAGTGCCCATGAAAAAACAAAATTAAATAATACATACAAATTAAAATGTTCACATTGAAATAAAATGTACTCCAGATAATTGCATAGTCTTGGGACCGTCGTGGCATTATGCACTTAACCAGAGGATGCATTATCTGGAGCAAGTTATTCAAATATAATACACATATAGACATGCGCGGGAGGCTGGCGGCGGATCGAACACACTGCGCTGCGTCGGTGCGTCGGTGCGTCAGTGCGTCATTGTGTCGGTGCGTCGGTGCGTCAGTGCGTCATTGTGTCGGTGCGTCGGTGCGTCAGTGTGACAGTGTGTGGCTGTGTCAGCAGCACCATGATTGAAAAAGTGATAGGTTGTGTTAGCTTCGTGGTTGTTATTATCAGCTTCTACAAGGCGTCTGTGGAGCAGATCAGACCACAAAGTAAGACTATAAATTAGTTTTTCTTATAAGTACCTCACATGTAATTGAAACGAGTATTTCACTTTTCACTTAACGCAATGGTTTTCAAACCGGTCCTGCAGTACCCGCTGTCCTGCTGGTTTTTGTTCAAACTGAGGTCTTAATTGATTAATTGAATCCTTCATTGACGTAACAAAGCAATATACCATTCAGTTAAGTACTTAAGACCTAGGTTGGAACAAAAACCAGCAGGGCAGGGGGTACTCCAGGACCGGTATGAAAACCCCTAACTTACCGTATTGAAATTAGCGTGTGTGTGTCTAAACTGCTTGTTTTATTGGACCCTGGCCCGGTGGGACCCTCTACCCTGCTGGTTTCTGTTCCAACCGACTCCCCAATTACGTGAAACCTGAATTTAACTAATAATATGTTCCTAAATCGGGGCCTTTTCATGTTTTAAACAGTAGGGGATTGAGTAAATTATACAATTGTATAAGGAACGTATTATCTTATTAAGGAACCAACTTTTGATCAGTTACACAATTAAAAAAGTACCAGGGATGAGAACGACCGTTTGACAGTAACAGTAACGTTACTTTTTTAAAATATTGGAATCCAACGGTAGGCCGTTTGAAATTAATATTCATGAGGAGTGGAACGCACGCCCTTTTACGTCACTGCCGCTGTGTGATAAATACAGAGGCGGCGGGGATGCGTCACCAAAACAAGCTTTCTTACCAGCCATGGCGCTGCTGTGCTGTAGCTCGTTTCCCTTCAACGCCTTTAAATGTGGCATTTTATTGTACAGTTATTGCTACACCTCTCTACATAGGTAGCATTACCCATCATTCACCTTTACACAGCTGAAATCCTCTTCAGACACATTGTGATGGTACAGTGCAAATGTAAAGTGCCATGCAATGTTGATTTCAGTCTTCTATTGACATTGAGTGGTCAGCAAGTTTATAAATGTTTCAGATATATGTTATTGATATATTTAATATTATTCTTATGCAGCATATCAAATACTAGTGCTCCTTTAACTTGGACGTTCAAGTTTTGGTGACTAATGAAATGTGTTATTATAATGATTTACTACTACTACTACTACTAATACAAATATTAACTAGGACTTACACACACTTTGATTTGTAAATAACATTTAAAACCTAAATAGTGTTCAGAGCATGCAATATCCATCAAACACAAAACAACTAACACGCATCTACTGATGATCTCTTATTCAGTTTTATCTTCTCAATGTATTTGTCTGTGTGTTGATCAATGCATCTATCCAGTGGATTGTGGACAGATTGCTACCAGGTCACAGCGGCGGATCTCTCGTTTGGACGGAGGGAGTGACGTGGGCCTTGGAGAGTGGCCGTGGCAAGCTTCTGTGCAGGAGAAAGTCAACAACTCCTACCAGCATTTCTGTGGAGGCTCCATTATCCACAAACTGTGGGTCCTCACTTCTGCAACGTGTGTCTTCTGGAGGTGAGCGCACGGCCCTCTCATGGGGTCCAGGGGGCACTGTCGATCCAGAGGCGTGCTGCACAGAGGGGGGGAAATCAAATCAATGACAGTGAATAAGAATAACAATTGTTTGTATGGCAGTATCAGTCCCCACACAGCCCCTCCTCCTCCTCACCTCCACAGAGAGCCTGAGAGTCTGCTGGTGAAGGTGGGGGTTGTTGACGCAGCCAGCTGGATTCCAAACGTCACGCAGGAGTTCCAGGTGACCCACATCATCACCCACCGGGAGTACGACCCATCCACGTCCAGGAATGACATTGCCCTGCTGAAGCTGCACACCCCAGCGGTATACACCGATTACGTGAAGCCCATCTGCTTGCCCGACAAAATGCAGGCGCGCCGCGATCCGACTGAGTGCTACATCGCCGGCTTCGGCCTACAGAACAACGGTAACCCGCCACTCAGCCTCACTGCCCTGGGGGCTGTTGTCCACACTGAGCACACCCTGACCTGCAGTCTGACAGGTATAGATACAGTGTATAAAGGACGCTAGCTTACATATTAAGTTCATGAACTATACTGAAACTACAGGAGTCAGATATACATGAGTACCACTGCTGTAAAAAATAAGTTTTCAAAAGTCTTTACATTTTCTTTAAAAGTCTTTTTTTATTCAAAACAGGGGTCTATGGCATATTACAACAGACCAGAGTGCTCATTATTCCGAATCCAGTCTGCAACCAGCCTCGTGTATACAAAATGGCAGTGAAGAAAAGGATGATGTGTGCAGGGGCTAGATGGAGTGACGCGTGTCAGGTACAGTACAAAACGAGAGGCCCAGGCCGATGGTTTCTGTGGAGAAACAGTTAAGAAAGGAACCATGAAGGGGTCTGTGGTTAGAGGACTGTAGTCCTGCCTGAAACTGAAGTTTAATTAAGCTTCCACTGAAGTCATTTAGAGATGTATTCAAGCAGCATTAGTTTAAAAGTATTACAAAAAGATGAAAGCATGTAAATGTATTGAATTAAATCAGTAAAGCAAATACACTGATCAAGGGGAACAGTGGTGTTGCAGGAAAACTGAAGAGCCCTTACCTGTCACTGCACACAGCAGCCCAGTGCGCTGGGGGCCAGGCCAGGCTCTGTAACCTCAGGCCATAGCAGTGCTTAGAACTGGGGCCCCATAGCAACTGGCTCTACCACATCTAGCGACTGTTGTATTGAAGGTGCTTATGTTTCCCTGCAGGGTGACGATGGCATTGCTCTGCAGTGCTACCTCCCGCATGACCAGAGGTTCTATGTGTTTGGTGTGCGCAGCTTCGGCCAGCCGTGCAGCAGCAGGATGAAACTCTCCGTTTACACTCGTGTGCAATATGTTTATTACTGGATCAGACACAGTGTAGCGAGATTCTCATGTTCTGCACCCACTTGCCACTTCTAGGCTGGCCTGAACCCCAGCCTGTACCCAAGAGATGAACACAGACCCCTGACTTGGCTCATCTAATACAGTTTTGTTTTAAAAATCATGCCAACAGCTCCTGTCATTCAGTCTGTGGGAATGGGCTCTGTATAGCAGTCACATCTCTCATCCACTAGAGCAGGGACACACAAACGCACACAAGCGTGGCCTCACTTCCCAGAAGGTCACAGCGCGGGGCACCCCTCTCATAATTATTTATAAAAAAATAAAGTTACATACAGTAGCACATCTTTTACTTAATTACATATTGATTTATTTCAATACCCATACACTCATGCAGATGTTTAATGCTCAACAGAATTCTACAAAATTATCAATTCACACAGACGATGGTCTTTAGCATTCACTATTTCTACATTTATCACAACAATAAAGCAACAATAAAGAAAACAATGCCACATTACATTACATTATTTGTCATTTACCAGACATTGTGCATGCTTTAGTAGTCTATAAAATTAATAACCATTCAAAATCAACAAATCTTTACACAAAATTGAAAAAGGCTGTTCTCTGAATAAATAAAATAATAAACCAACCAATCTACCCTCCAAACTACAAAGTAGGCCTATGTTCAGTTGCAACAATTAGGCTAAGTACGTTCTGTGTACTGAGGTGAAGGGAGCAGGATCGTTCTGCTTTACAGGGGCATCCTCCTCGGTGCCTTGTCTTGGAAGATTCTGATGACCTCACTTTGGTTTATCTGGATGCAAGCAAGAGAAGGTCAGAGAACCGTTCTTCTCCACAGAGACTTCTCAGTTTGTTCTTGATCGTTTTCAGTTTTGAAAATGATCTCTCTAAAGAAGCTGTTGACACTGGCAGTGTTGCATAGGTTCTTATAATCTTGTTTTAATAATATTCAAGGTAAATACATGATATAGATTACTGCAAGTGTTGTAATGTAGACCTACTTTTATAAGGTTAGTTCAACTATAATGCTGACAAAATACTAATATTCAGCTAAAGTAGCTGCTTCAGGTCTGATTTAGAATCGCCAAACCACTTTGTGTAGTTCAAATCGATTGTGGGCCTATAATAAGATTTCAATAAAATTAGATTAACAGTTAAACTTTCAAATCTGAGCTTTGTAAAGACCCTGGACTATTGTATTGAAATGACAATAAGTTGGCTTGACTACAACTACCAGTACATTTTGTGTCACAGGAGTAAGAATCGATCATTTACTTGCTTGTTGTTAAGCTTAATGATGGGCTATTGCCTAAGTTAGGCTGGCTGTATTGAGATGTTTTAATAGTGGTTTAATTTCACAACAGTAACAAACAATGCTGAGGCTTAGGGCAAACACTATCGTTACCTGGCTGTCACCAATGAAAGCAGGTCAAGGAGACGTGGACGCTGCTCCACAGGGCGCTCGATTGCATATGTTAACTGTGGTGACTGTGACAAGGGAAGTTGAAGGTGGGGGGCAAGAGGCTTGTGTGGTCTCACAGAATTAGAACTCAAATGCAGTTATTGGGCATTACAACATGCTTTTTATTGAGAATTGATGCCATTGGCCAAATTAAAAAAGTAAAATATAAAATTAGAAAAAGAAATAGAACAAAACAATATCTTGCATAAAGGGCACTTATCTAGTCAGAGGCCAAAAGGACATGTGCTTGAGCACCACCTGGGGTCTATCTGTGCACGTGCCTGGTGAAGACCATCTACCAACAAGAAGAATAGCACTAACAGCATTTAAGTGGCTTGTGGTCAATCCCACAGAACACCTCTGGGATTAACTGGAAGATTAAATAAGAGAAAAAAAAGCACTGAAACCCCAATTCTCTAGGTGCACTAGAAACTGTGCTGTAGCAGAAGATATAGCAGTCCTCCCATGGCAATCTCTACAGAATAATAATGCAACAGCACTCTATTACATCACAATATGAACATGCACGTCTGTGGTGTTGGGTGAATGTCCTGATGCTTTTTCTGAGATGGCGGACAGCGGATTTTATTCATTAAATGTGGCACCCAAGCCTTTAAAGCAGCTCTTGGGTTGTTTTCTCTTTTAAGGATTCAAAAGCACCATAAGCTACCTATGACTGAATCCTGCTACCTGTCACTTGGGAGCTGGTTAATTTGTAGGAACAACATCAGCATGCTGCTAAACCTGCATTACACACAGATCCTTTAAAGGGAGCTGACAGGGCTACCCGTGCTGTGGATTTGCCTCCTGCTTTGGAGCTTTACAGCCACTGTAACATATGGTGGATGATCTTCCTCTGACGCCTCCCCCACCCACCCCCAAGCCTACAGTCAAACATTACTGAGACACTTTGACTGGTCCAAAGTCGAGTCAGCAGTCTTAAGGTTACAGCCCAGCAAATCTGTTGCTTTAAACCAGCATACCACGTCAAACCATGTGTTAGAATCCCCCAGTGTCCTACTGCTCTCCATCTCGGCGATGTTTGATCCACTCCCTGCTCCAGAACTGTACGTTTCGGGTCATACAGACAAGAGAGACACACAGCACCTCGTTTTTGGCTCAGCTTGATATCAAATGATTTGTCCAGTTCTGTTTGTTGGTTATAGTAAAATGTAAAATAAAATAAGTGTAGCACTCAAAGCAAGCCTCTAAATCTAAGCCAAGCTATTAAGGCTTCACTCTATTTGACTTTTGAAACTAATTGAACTTAAACAGTCATCGCTTTCTTATGCAGGAGGATGCTGTTGGAAAGCAGCCCTAAACCAGCACCGAAGCGTAGCCCGCTGTTACGTATTATGAACTAATCTAAAGGGAGCCCCGCTGTGCTTTGTGTGTCTAATAAACCGAGGAAAGCAGCTGAAAGCTGGTATTCTGAAATCAGCTGACGGTTTGATGTTTTTTTTTTTTTTTTGGTTGCCCACTATCCTCCAGAAACCAATCCCCAATTTGCTGAACTCATCAGTTTACCGTGAATCAGAGCTGGAGTTATTACAGCTCCAGCTCAGCTGCATTTAATGATCCCCAGTTTGATGCGTTTTGGATTGTCCTTCATTAAAATCCATTTCGAAACCCTTTTTCCTCTGTGCCCTTCCTGTTGTACCGAGCTGCTTCTCAGAGCAAAGACTACATTTGATTTGGGTTAGAGTAGAAAAGGAAGTTTTCATGTTTTAGTGTGTATAATTGGCTTCCTCCTGGTTTCCCAATTAAAACCTGCGTCTCAGGCCGCAATAGACAAGGCTGCTCAGATGCTTTCCCTCTCCAGAGTATTGTGACAACAACAAATTAATTCCTTTTGACTGATCTTAGCGGTAATTGCTGTTAGTACACTCCCAGGTGCAACGTCCTGCTGCCCTAGTAGGCCATCAGTTATTTAATACATAAAGGGGTGACAGCAAGTTTGTTCCCATGATTTCCCATAGCCAACTGAGTATTAATCCACATATAGGAAGTCAGTTTGTTCATAACAACAGATATGTCATAGGAGAGATAAACTCCCCCCTGCAAGAAGGTGAAGTAATCCAACTTTCTCTTCCACTTTGTCAATTCATCATTGAGTTTTCAACTAGACACGGTGAGGAACTGATAAAGAAAAGGAGAATAGCTTATACAGTCCATGGTGTAGGATTCAAATGTAAAAATGATACGACTGGCTTCACAGCACCTCAGTTAGAACATCGCGTTCAGATTCGGTCACTGTGTTACAATGTATACATGGTAGTCCTAGAAACGGATAAAAAAGGTGTGATGTCATACACTCCTACATAGGAGCATGATACACATACATCCTGCTTCTCTTTAGACTTCAAGAGAAGAGATTAGAAAGGAATTGGAGTCAAGTCAAGCATATTGACAAACTCAACCCCCCTGACTATTTCAAGCTCCACTTTGACTAAAGCACCAGAGGTCACAAATGGAACGAAATGTATGTGGCAAAGAAAATATAAGGCAAGAGTTACACAAAGAGTTGCAGGGGTCTGGAACTATATACAGTGAGGGAAAAAATTATTAACATGCAAATCAATTTATAACTTTTGAAATGCGTTTTTCAGGATTTTTTTGTTGTTATTCTGTCTCTCACTGTTAAAATACACCTACCATTAAAATTATAGACTGGTAATTTCTTTGTCAGTGGGCAAACGTACAAAATCAGCAGGGGATCAAATACTTTTTTCCCTCACTGTAGTTGACTCTCTGGGCTGGATTCAATTCTGGGATTGATTGATTGATCAAATTGATCGAGATGGGCCAATAACCCTCCTCTTGTTTGTAACCTTTTCATTCTTGCAAAGTGACTAGAGTTCAGTGTAGAATAAGGTACAGCCTGGGAGTTCAAAAACCAATATGGACTCCCTCAATTTATTCTTCTAATTTTCTTACATAAGAATATAGAAATCGTCTACATTGAGATCTGGCCCTTTGACTCAGGACAGACTCTAACACTAGCACCTGACTGAGTCCTGGGGAGTCTCATGGCATGGGGTTCAACTATGTAATCTGTCAAACATTTTCCACTTGTTAACGAATACTTCCTGTAGAGTAAAATAATGGGTTTCCTGGCATCAGTTCGAAATCCTCATTTTATTACACTTCCACGGACGCTCTAACTCTCCGATAGACACGCAGCGGTTGAAATCATTTCACATATTTCTTCCCCATGATCTGCAACATCTCAGTCCAGCCTTCCCTCATTTATATTGATAATGCTACCAACATGATCGATCAGTATCCAGTTTATAAAGCCAGGCTTGGGGAATTAAAACCACGAGTTAAGAAAAAGAGAGAAACCACTTGCTATGAACTCCAGTGAGTCAGCTTTTGACCTCTGACAGAGTACCTCGTGCCTGGTTTAAAGAGCGCCAGGAGTGGGATTGTGCAAAATGTTTTGAAACTCTGTGGATCGATGAAAGTGGATTGAGCTAAAGTAAAAGTCCAGTGTGGAGACTGTTAAAAAAACAAAACAAAAACAAAGAGGGATCTATTAACAGTGTAGCCTTTTACCCACATTGTAGGATAGTTGTAGTATCGACAATGTGAAATCACGCACAGTTGTGACTAACACTTTTCTCCACGATGAGCTTCTCTTATAGGTTTGTGCACTGGTCTGTCTCTACCAATACTGAGACTCTTCAGATGGAGCATATGCTTGAGGTAATACATTTAGGAATGTGAGCAATGAGAAGCAATCTTAACAGCAGTGTTAATTAAAAAGTTGAGGAAGCTCATGGAGGTGTATATGTATATATAGTTTTCAGAACCCCAGAATGAGCTCGTTAAGTTCCTTTCAAACACCAGGGGATTCAGAGCTGACCGTAAAATGATCAGGAGGCAATTCCAAATTCGTTAAGCAGAGCTGGATGAGAAATAAAAAAAACAGCGCTCAGGTAAAAGAGGTTCTGGAAAACCATGCTGAGACCTACATCAAAACTTCGCCCTGCCTGCCGGCTACAAATTCCATGCCCACAACTCAATGGCAACTCTTTAGGGGGTAGATGACAAATGCCTCGGGCAACCAAGAAGCCACCCTTAAGGGACAGTTTGGAATTTGTGATTGGCGGAGGGGTTGGAATGATACCCTATGGGCACTGGGGCAATGCTATATTGACAAGCAAGGCAAGAAGAATGCAGCGAGACAAATCAAGACACATCTAATGATTCCAACAAGGAAAATTGAAAAAAATACTAACTGTCTGCTTCTACTACAGAAGAGACCTGTCATGCTATACCTTTTCACTCTTGTCTACTATATATCAGCATTTTATAGCAAACTCCCTTAGGCTCCTGACTCTGCATGTCTGGCATCAGGAGAATCAATATCCTTTTTGGTCTGGAATCAAATTATTCTTGGCCAAACATTTGTTTTACACTGAGGTGCTCTTAACATAAAAAAGGTTTCTGAGGAGACAAAGAAAAAGAAAAACATTGTGTGCAAATGTCAATAAAGAAATTGAGTAACATGTCCTAGTCTTCCTGTAAATGAACAGGTTCGCAGTCCACACTGTATTATTCCCCATCCCAGAACATTGGCTAGTTTATTTTCTATCACTGACTGTGCCATGGGCTCACCCCGGAAAGACAGCCACTGCCAAAACAAACAAAACGTTGTGAAACCTGCTCACTGTTTTGTGACGTCAGGTCCATGTGATTAAATAACTGTCGGGACTCATTTCTGATGGCTTTGTATCCTTCCCATTTGCTTTTCCACTGGCCTCATTTCATTCCTGTCAAGTGAACAGCTTGCTCAGACTGCTCTGCTGGGAATGGGAAATCGCAGAACGTGCACCGAGCACACGACGCCTTTGAGAAATATCATTGCCGCCTGAGCACATTTTTCCGCTTTAACCCTTTATCGGCTTCCTCGTTAAAGTGGTCTGGACCTCTCCCAGCTGTCATTGTTTTGTACAGGGAACCAATTAGCTGTCAGTTTGACACATTTAGTTCAGTGAAGTGGCAGCAGTCAGAATCCGTAAATATATTTTGTCTCTCTGGTGTATCAGCAAAGCGAAAGGGGAACAAAAAGGAAATATATCAAAGGAGGATGTAGATTTTCCTTTTAAAAAGTTGTTCTACTACAAATTGAAAGATAGTGGATATGCAAATGTGTTTGAATGTTAATGTCTACAAAGAAACTGGGTAAGGAAGACTGAATAATGTAGCGAAATAGCACAATTTGTAACGGTCACTCTCCACAATTATTGACATCAACTCTTAATAAATTCAGGTATGAATCCCACAGGAATAACATATGAATGTCTCATGCACTTCATCTGAGTTTAATCAAAATGTATTTGATTGAGACAAATATAAATATTTTGGTTATATATAAAAATATCAGGTATGAATTTCACATTGAATTTTGTAGAACACAAAATCCATAATTAAAACATAAAACACAAACTAATTAAATAATGTCCATTTAACTTAATGGAACCTTTTAATTTAATCACATCATTAATGTATCCTAGCTGGATCTACCTTCATGGTCTTACAATGACTTACTAGAAAAAGCAAAGATGTCTTAAGATGACGACGACTCGTATGTCAGTTGGGCACAGTTCCAGTCACCATGAAGAGCTTAATTAGAAATCAGTTCCAATATTTTAAGAATAAAGAGACACATTTTTAAAATAATTCTCCCATCTGTTTATTGGTGAGGTAGTCACTCCTTGGAACAGCAGGAAATTACACATCCAAATGTTTTTGTAATTTATTTTCGGGAGGACAGGAACAAGTTGCATACTCTAATTACACTTCAGAAGCTGGAGATTGACTGAAATAGGTTTTAATTATGTGTTTTGCATTCTAACCCAAATCGAGAGCCATACCAATTAACTGAAGAAAGCCCCCAGAGATTTAGAGAGACACCATTGAAGTGGCAGGTATTAACTTGATGCTAGCAGGTCTGCTTTATACCAAAGAATCAATTGTTAAATCAAGCAAGGAATGAATGAGGTCAGGTTGCATTGTGGTCTGGATCGTCTGTGACAGGAAATGACTTGGACTTGGATTCGATCACCCCAGTGAGCAATTCAGAACGAAAAAAGAAAATAAACGCGCTTTAAGTTCATTCATTCCAGGGGCTGCACTAGAAATTAAGAGCAAAATCTGCCAAAAGACGTTCCAGCAAAACCCAGACAGTGAACAGCAATGAAAAGAACATCAGCGTGGATGAGAGCCCACCGTCTCCATGTGAGCCGAAGATCAACCGGTGACACGACGTGGAGCAAAGGACGGCAGGAACATAGTGACAAACAATGAAGAAAGACTGCAAATAGCATTTTGAACTGTGCACCCAAATGTGGAGTTTTGTAGGCTGCAGAAAGTCCAGTAAAAGCCCCCAAGGTTTTGGAGTCATATTTATATCTGGCTGCAAACCAAACATTTTTATAGCGTTCGGGAGGGGCTGCATAAAAGCACTTATGTAAAGGTCCAGCCCTCCTATTGTGTTTGGATTATGAATTGAAAAGCACTTAATTTATGTATGTATGTGTGTGCCCCTAAACAACTGAGTAAAAAGAGGCGAAGCAGCGAGCAAGACCTCAGATCTCTTGTAATGGCTTTGGCAAACCGCCACAAGTGCAATAATTGGCTACAGCCTTTCCAAATGTTCAGCAGTATTTATGACATATCCAAAGCAAGAGATGGAGAGAGAGAGAGAGAGAGAGAGAGAGAGAGAGGGGAGGACTGGACCCTGCCTCCCCTTCCCACCGCTAGCAGCACAATCTGAATAGGGTTGAGGATTCTTCTAACTTCTAACAGTGTATCACAATTTCACACCACGAATCAATGTGTTTTGTGCTCATGTATCTTTTGACATCATTTGGACGCCTCTCTGTTGTTCCTATCTGGGATTTTACCGTACAACTGAAGATAGATCAACCTTAAATGCATCTACAAACAATCGAAAGAAAGGAGGGAATTAAACTATGAGGTTAAATGGTTTCCCAGCACCTGCTCAATGGAGGCATCAGTTTAGAGGTGCCTGCAGCAGGAATTAATCTTATTTGCTCCTCTTGCTTATCTGTCGGTGGGGAGTTTATCTCCATGATCTTTGCACTGCGCAGTTCATCTCCCATAAAGGTCAAAGGTAATTAGAAGTTAAAACTCCTGACTGGAGAGGCCTTTTAAATCACAGGTCAACACACAGAAAAACAAAAACAAGCAAGGGTCTGTTTTCTTTCTAAAATGTTGAAGCATCATAAAAAAAAATATATAGCACTTTTTTTTTTTTTTTTAAGCAAACACTGTGTTTGAACTTTTTGTTGTTGTTGTTGTTGTGCCAGCTGGTGTGTGTTATTGAAAACAACCACCATATTATAGGGCTTATTGTGAGTTTATTATCCCATGTGTTTAGTTGGAATAGACGTCTTTCACATCCAGCCCTAGCAATGTATCCGCATGGAAGGGTTTGTATATAAACCTATCAATATAACATTGAAATACCTTTGCTTACTTGTCAGGACCTTCTAATGATGGAATATGATTAGACGAAAGTGGCATTTTGGGGAGCAATCTATAAAATGTAATTTATACATTTATAAATGTAAACACACACCTCTTGTAATGAGGCTGTGGACACACAATCTTCTAGAATGTTAGTTTTAATAATTTGGAGTTCTTGACACATATATCAATGGTTTTATATGCACCCTTTAAAGAGATGTTGACTTCAAACAGTATCAAGCTTATGGAAACTTATTAAATTGGTGTTTGGGCACAACAAAACTAATTACAGCCCTTTTTTTGTATCTTAAATCGGACAATTACATGAAAACCTCCAAAGGTTATATATTTTGTTTGTTTCTGGAGGACATTGAATTAAGTTGCACCACAATTCAAGCTTTCATGGATCAGGTACACAACCCTAATGTGGTATCTCAAAAACTTCCCCCAAACATCTGTATCAATCCAAAACAGAATGCAATTGAACATGCATAGCCTATAGTCCATGTCCAAATCAAAATTGAAAGAATAAAGGTTTGTTAATATTGAAATCAATTATGTGTTGAAGCCACAGAAACAAGGTAACAAAAAACAAACTATACACAATAAGAGTCATAGTGGTTATGGAACTCTCTTTTTGGATGTTGAACTTTAATAAGGCCCAAAATGTAAAATACACCCTCTCACTTGGCTGTATGCTCTGACCCAGCAACACCCCCCAACCCCAACCCTCCATTACTACAATTTGACTTTCTTCAGTATCTTTTAATTAGGGCGTATTTTCTTGCACGCACTAAAAGCAAGCTCCATCTGCCTAAGGCACAAGCCCTCCTAAGCCGTTCCTAATTAAAAAGAAAAAAGCGCACAGCTGTGGCGAACGAGGCAAAGGGGGGTGGGGGGGCTGAAGTAAAGCGGCTTCTAGTAACACGTTAGAGAATCCTGCAAACAAGGCCCACCAGCCCGGACAAGCTGACACACTTACACGTCTGACACACGTGAACATCTCAGTAAGCACCTTATTGGGAAGTTGTCCCCAACCCTCCCGTGCTTTGGCGGTCTTTTGCGCTCTCTGCCCGAGTCAAAACCATGTGCTCTTAATCCACAGCGACACAAAATAAACAAAACACAAACACAACAGAACAAGAATGCAAGGATAAGTTTTAACTCGGTTCTTAATAGGTGCTGGTGTTTGTTTTGTGATGTTTTTCATTTTGTTTTCATGTTCCTACAATAATCGACGTGAAGAGATGTACATTTTGCCAAACTTGAATAATGAATAATACATCATCATCATATATATTACAGTTGGTTATTCTTGAAAGAAAAAAGAAAAACATTTAGTTTATAGAGAGAAACAGGTATATAGTTATATATTTAATTAACAAGTGTCATTAATTACAACACAGCCTTCACAAAGGTGCTTTTAATCAAAGAATGGGAACTAGGACAGATGAATATTTTAATTATTAATTTATGGTTTTATTATTATTATTGATTTAAATTGTATTGTATTGCTTCTTAGGCATGGTTTAAATATAGTTGTATATAGTTATAGTATTTACTCTCTGAATTCAATGGATAATTAACAGATTGTGTTCATTTTTACCTTCCCCTAACTTAACTCATTTCAGATATAGTGTATTATATAATATTGCCCATTGTAATATGTGTTATTCTGTAAATTGAATGGCACTTAATGATTTTGACCTTTTCCACACTGTAAAGGCTATATATACCTTTTTGTTGATGCAGGACGGTGAGGGAGGTTTGTTTGTTTACACTCAGTAAAACACATTGAAGGCAGATAATATTTGCAATATTGGACTGTTCTTATGCTGTTGACATTCAAAAACACAGAGCGCTGGGACTGGAAAAGCCCTCCAAACCCAAGACAGAGCCCTGTTCTTTTAAGGCTCATTTATATTGCTCATCAAACAGAAAGACTTAATTTTTCACTTTTAAAAACATCTGCCGAGCTCCATTTCGTAATCTTCCAGATGTTCCTCTTTAGCCCGAACTTAAAATATTTACATTTTGCTTCACAGCAGCCTTCTCTGACAGATTACTTTTTTACTAACTTCAACCGGGTCAGTAGGTGGTCTACTTTAAAGAAGATGAAGGAGAAGAAGAAAGAAAAAGAAGAAGAAAAATAAAAGGCGGGCGTGGAACATATCGTGCTGTTTATATTTATAGTCTGCCCCAGCATTGTCCGAGCCTCTTTGAGTTCCCAGGATTTACTTAGTCTCCTGTCATCGGATTTCTTCAACAAAAACTTGGCCAGCTTTTTTAAAGTTCGCCACTGTCAATTTGTCGGGTATCTTCACATCTTCAAAGCCTTCCCCAATCTTCACACAGTTACTTTGCTGTACCCTGGTTGTCTACCATTTGAAACATGGCTTTTCATCGCTCTCCCTGCTTGTTTGATACTTTCCCACACACCCACACTGCGAAGGTACAACTCCTTAAAGGGTTATACGAGAATCCTTTTAATAATTTGGATAACTAAATAAATCAATTTTATTTGGGCAAATGTTTCTCTTATTCTACAATATAAATCCTAAAAGCAGGGGAGAACACAGAGAGTTTGTTTCCATGGTCATATGTGGAAAGGAAAAACAACATAGGATCACATGACATTGTATGCACATACTGAACTTATTGAAGGGTTCCTCAGCCAGTCAGGGTTGAAAGGAACATAAGAGAGGGTATACTTGAGTTAGAAAGCAGATTAAGCGAGAGAAAAGAAATCCAGTGCCAGAGCGTGAAAAGCAGAGGGGAGATTTGTTGTTGCCTTGGGATTTTTGAGGGATACGACTGATGGTTCATCCACAGCCTGTAGCTCCACAGAAATGGCCAATCGGCATAAAGGAGGTGGGAGCGGCCTGCGGAGTGTGATCTGGCCTTTACCGCCAGCACAGACTGGCCTCAGCCCCTGAACCTGTGCCGTGACACTCCAGCCCCTGGACTCTGCGGATTAGCACCTCAGCAGTGCTGCTACGAGGGGCTCGCTGAAACTATGGGCTGACAGCGTGATGCCCCATGCCAGGTGTTCTCTCGCTCTGCCCCACAAGACCACTTCCACCTCATGAGTCACTGCTCCAGTAAATGGACACCACTAGTGGACTCTGGACTGAAGCAGCTACTAGAGTAGTGGCTACCAGAAGTGATGGGCCAACAGAGTCCCAGTCTTTCAGTCAGTGGCATAAGACCACCTCAACTTTGACTCCTCTACCTATTATCATTATCATGCAGATATTGCACCAGATGTTATAGCTCATTCTGCATATATACGCTCCTGACAACCCTGTGCACGGTGTACTATGGGATCCTCTCTGTCTGCAGTTAGGGGCACGACCTTGGATTACTGTTTAACTGCAACACAGAGAGTAAAAAGCACAACGTTGCTTAGAAGTGTTAATGTTCTTCTAAGGGTAATAGAACGCAAGATGCCTTTCTGAAAGAGAATTTGTCCATCCTGACAACCATTCAAATCATGTACGTAACTTATCATGCATTCTGTCAGCGGGAGGGTCAACAAAGCTTCTGGGAACACAACATGAGATTAATTGACTAATGTGGTGACCCTCTAACCTTTGCAATGGAAAGCATAATGACCTTGTATGGTTTGTTTTGTTTGGTTTACAGTCATTTCACTTGAAACTTGCTTTTGGTCACCAAATTAACACCAACAAACCTGCCCAGTCAGTGTCTGTCTATCTAAATGTACATGAGACAAGAAATGCATGTCAAAAGCATGATATAATACAATAAACTACAATCATGCAAAATATATAACAATAAGTATTAGTCTTAGTAGATATAAAAGTATAAAACACAGTATTACAGAAGCAATAGATAATAGAAGAGAATAGAATAATACTTACTTAAGCTTTGTAGTCCCCCAGGCCAGGTGTCAACCTTTTGGCCCAGCAGGCTAGTGTGCTTCCCTGCTGGGCTGCCTGGGGGGGTTCAAAAAAGGAAAAGGCCAAGAATTGGTGATTGGGGTAGGTGCCTGTCATTTTGCTCCCTATTCATCTTATCACAATTCGAGGAATAGGAACTAGGACTACAGTCCCCACTATGAAAACAGGTATTTCTTGCACAAGACGGGTTGTGCATCATTCGTGCGATATTAGTTTGCAGTGCACAATAAGTCGTTCCCAAGCCTGGCTTAATTTAACATTGACGCCAAGACCCACAATTCCTGCAACCGATTTAATTACCACTACTCCCAACATGTGCTCTTGTCATTAAGAGGGATATATAGGACTTATTTTTACTGCCGATCATCCAAGTGGTTTTCCTTCTACAACATACAGTACAGTAACATTTTATTTCTCTCTGTGGACCCCCTATTTATGAGTTTTCTAGACAACAGCATGATAAGGGTAGACAATAAACAAACAAAACAAAAAACGGGCCGATTCCGATTGTGGATGCTAGTATTAACCTGCAGTAAATCAGAGGTATATTACACAATCATTACATTGTACAAGGCACCGCCGGTACTCCCAGTGATAAGCCGGGCTAATATAAAGCACATTCCAGTGCCTCAGTTGGAAACACAGGCAATATCACGTTAGGAATTTAAAGTGAATAATGACGTCCAACGCGGTCTATATTGTATGAAGCTGCCAGGGAGATATTAACAGTTGTTGTTTTCATGAGCAAATTGCCCGGGGTAGGGACATGGGAGGAATGTGGCGGCACGTGACGGGGTATAAATGCACGTTGTGACTGCGGAGTTTGTGAATGTAGAGAAACTGGGAAAATGTCGTTTTATGAATAGGGCCATCTATAGCGCTGTTGTAGGTCTGAGCAAAATCTGACCTCCACCTCTCGATTCTTGGCTTGCTCACACAATGAAACCCTCGGGTTTCCACACACAACAAGAACCTCTTTCATTCCACCCCTATAGGCAAGGACAACGATACCCACTCAAGTCAGAGACATGTCAGAAATGGCTTTTATTATATTTTGGAACCAAAAAAGAATCATTGTGGTTAATCAGAAAAAAAAATCATGAAGCACGGTGAAAAGGTACCTGAAAATGTGATTGTTCTGGCCAAGGTGGTTCATATCTGAATTGTACAGTAGAAGACCTTAAGAAATGCTTGAAGAATTGATATCAAGTAAAAGTTATTTAGATAAATTATGTATTTTCTTAGCAGTCACGGAAACCATACATAGTCTGACATTTCATTTATATTGTCTCAGCCTAGATTGAAAAATAATAGTGATAACATCAGTTTTATTTTCGTCCCAGCAGCCAGTGGTAGGATTTCGATATTTATTTACATCTCCTATATCTTCACTCCATTTTGTGCGTAATGCATTTCTCTAAATCAACAAACGCTGCATGTTTTTGATCATCTGCTACACCTTGAATGCATAAATCAAATTCCCCACCATGTACAACAGCTAATAATAAATACACTCAACGCAACGAGTGTGTCTGGGTCTCGCTTTGCTACCTCAGTCTGCACCGGATTGCTGGAAAGCAGGAGCAGATAAATGAGTCCCTGGGGACTGATGGATCCAACCCTGAACTTGGCCTATTTACAGGGACTTGGCTGCTCCACTGTTACGAGCCCCCTTTTCCCATTTCCTGGCTCACATTTTCCAGTCGCCAGGTGTCTCTGCTTAAATTGCACGACTGTACAGAGACACACAAATACTGACACCAGTTTACGTCACTGCTTTCATAACAAATCTCGTTTATATGCCTTGTGTGTAAATGTAACCGTAGGCATGCTGCAGTGGGAGACATTAAATAGCGGTGGCTTACATTACATTACATTAATTCCCCCTCACCGCATGATGTTTTGTCATTCATACCACCTCCACGCCACCATAAACCTTTCGCCCAGTATAATATGTAATGCCTACAAGTCCAGTTGCACGGCAGTTATGCATAGACAAAGAAGAGGGTCACAGTTACTGGACGATGGGGATGTTACTTTTGTGCGGAGTTCAGCATTTTTGGCGAATCTTATCTCTTTTGCCATTTCAAATACTTGTTGAATTTTAAAGTGATTTAGCTCGTGTTTAGGGTCTCTAGCGGGGAAAGGGAAGTCGTCTGAATTGGCAGCATCTGTACAAGATACATCGGCGATAAAAAAGAGCCCTGAGCCTCAGAAATCGGTTCAAGTCTACAACAAAAGGACAGATAGGCCTCTTTCACTACAGTACAGTCTGACATTTCCACTCGGCCATGCCGGACTCCAAAGGGCTAGAAACAAAACCACACCGGGAGGTGGTTTAATGCCAGCAAAGTCAGGTCAGGTTTATGACACATTTGGCAGCTCTCATAGGAATATGCCTTATCAGCACAAGCACTGAGCCAGTATATCAGCCCTATTAATCGGGTATGAAGTTTGTTTTAATTTATCTGTATATTTATATGACTCATTAATGTGTATCTGATGATTTATATGACAGTTTTTTTGTCTTTTTTAATGTAGATTCCATTTCAGCGTGGAATTCAGTATGAGCTGCACGTGAGTTATCTGGGCCAACGACTTGGGCAAAGTCCTCGTCTCATTACACAGTGGTATAGGTTTACATTTTGGACTTCCATCCAAACAGAAACTGGAGCAAGTGGAGAGTGTAAGATGGAAAGTTGGTTGGAGACGAAAAGGACGAGGAAAGTGTGTCTAATGAAAGTCTTATATATCTCTCTCTTAGCAAGGAAACTGTCAACAACCTGCCAAAATTACAGAAGTTCTACATACCACCCTGAGAGATCACAAGGAAGTGGGATTGGGCCTCATTGGATTCATTATAAAGAAATGAGGGATAGCGTTTAATAAGCAGCTTGCAGAGATTTTGGGGGGTTGCAGTGATTGGCTGGACATCAAATTCATAGCTCCAATAAGACCAATGTTGGAAGAGTACAACAATGATATAAGAAGTCTGTATTTTAATGTAGAATAGAGAGTATTTCCATACAATCAATTGGCTGTGTTTTTTTTTTTTTTGGATGGATGGCCAAAGCGCTTATGACAAAGAACACCCTAGTTTGCCATTAAGCATTTTACAAGGTACCACTCGAAAAGCTTATCCTTAAACTCCTTAAACAGCAAAATCAAATGAAATGGGACAATATTAATAATTTCAACCAAGAAGAGCATTAAAGGCTCAGCAACAAGTATTTATTCATAAATAATAAATGGTTAGTTGATGTCTTGAACAAGCACTCTGACTTGTCATCAGGCTAATTCATCAGCTGAGAGACGAAACCTAAACAGAATGAAAACAGATTAATTTGTATTTTTAAAAATTTTGTGTTCCCGTATGCGTGACTCAGATTTTGGTGCAATTTTGTCCATCTGCCAAAGCTCTGTGTAGCGGAGGGGTTGCGTTTCCAGTCTAAACGGAGTGCGTCAGCTACACCACCCTTGGACATTTATTTGTATAATCCAGCAGGAAACTTGACCAATTTAATCAGCACACAGGACAAATTCCCTTCGTTAAAATGTACAGAATCACTGGCAGTTTAAATATATTTATTCTGGGCAAGAAAAATAGATAAATAAAGGTTGGACTACCTGCAGAATCACAACCTGAAGTCCCAAGGAGAGCTGTTCCATCCTAAGGAATATTGTACCTATTCTATTCAGAAATAAATTAGAACAATTAGTCTAAACAAGGTCTTAAGTAAGATACTGAACTGTCTCTCATGTTCTGATAAAAATACACATTCCTTGCTTTCCTGTAAATGCAATACTAGTATACTCAGTTCATAAAACAGGTGACATTCATTTGCTCATTTAGGGCAAAGTTTACGGGAGCAGTGCAAAGACAAGACATGTTTACCCTGTCTCCTAATTATGTCAGTGTGTCAAAAACAGATTACAAACCCGAAGGCATTGCCTAAACATCTCACCACCACTCAGCTCCGTTCTGTCCACAACTCTCACGAAGTCAATTTGTTTTCCGAACAGCTCATAAACTATGACCACAGTCCAGAGCATCGCTACAATGCAAACCTGGCAACGACCTTCTGCTTCTGAGTGTACAATTTTAAGTCTGGATTAAAGAAGTTCACTGTCTGTGCTAAAGGGGTGGAAAAACCTAAGGCTAAGGAAAACCTTCCACTATCATTTTAGGTCAACAAAGCAGGCCAGTTTAATCAGTCCAAGTCAAGGGAATGTAGGGGCAGACACAAACGAAAGGAATGACTCTACGGTTAGAAAGATAGACAGAGAGAGAAAGACAGAGAGCGAGCGTTTTTGCTTTTCCATAGCAAAGTTTATAAAATCAGTCACTTTACTCCAGCATGGGCTTCTGCCAAAAAGTGAAGCATGACTTATAACAAACCATTATCCTGGCCTCAAAAGCCACAAATAATTGTGCACAGCTGTTTGCAAATGCAACGTCTGATTCTTTTATTGAGCAAACCTATCCCTTTGTTATGGCTCCCGATTCTCTTTTTCCTTTTTTCTTTTTTCTCCTTCATCTTCTTCCCCTGACACTGCGGGGAACCTGAAATCTGTTTTCCCTGTGAGCCACACGATTAGATAGAACCCGTTTGTTAGTCTTTTCCTTGGACTCAGTGATAGGCCGCTTGTTTGCTTTGAGAGGCTGTTAAAACAGAAAGCCACGTTCATGGCTGAGCTGTACTCCTCTCTGATTTGTCCCCTTTAATGAAGGAGCACTTGTCTCTGCCTCTGGATCACGGGCCCGGGATGCAGCCACTGTGCTTTGTATAGCTGTATGCCCATGGATAGGAAAGCCATATAGTTCCTGTGCTGAGCTGGGCAAACTTGACAGTTTGAGTTTAGTTACTGACGAGCAGAAGATTAGAGATCAACTCGGAGGTGAAAAACTTGGCGTTCTCTTTAATCTGAGTGGGTGTGAAATGTCTCTAAAGCATTAGATTTGTTCCCCCTTTGCAATTCAATATTCTCCACTTAGGACTTTCTCTCTTATAATTATAAAAACTACAGTAAGGTGTAGGAAACCAAATCATAGTTTAGCATGGAGAGGTATAGTAAGGGAAACCGTGGCAAAGCAAAACTCAAAAAATGCAGAAATGCAGAGAGAAAAACTGCAAACTTACTGCACAAATTCACTGTGGTGCATTTTCTTAAAAACTTTAATATCCAGGAAGAAGTCGATTGGCCAGAATTTGACATTCCACAAGGATAAATGTCACGATTTCTAAATTTGGAATTATTTTCATGTCCGGCGAGTTTTCCAAAACATAAATTCCGCTCCCGGTTCAGATTCTGTTGAAGAGTGTGCGTGTGTCTGTGTGTGTTTGAAGCTCTTTATACAAGTAATCTTGAGGGGGTGTCAGGAATTTACACACAACTGCAAACTGGTAAAAAAAAATGCGAAGTAAAGAGAGACACAATGACTGGCCTTCGGGAAGAAATTCGGCCAATAAAAAAAATGGACGACTTCAACAACAAAATCAATGAGAGGAGGCTGGCCGTCTCTCCTGTCCTGCAGAAGTCTGCCTGCGAAGGAGGTGAAAGAAGATGTGTGATGCAGCACAGAAAGGCAAAAAGCAGGGATACGAGTACCATTCATGCGAGAGGCCATTTATCAGCTCTAACCCAGAATCCAGACGCCTGCCCTCCCTCGCCTCCTCAGCTGCAACTATCCCAGGAAGACCACTGGCATCCATCCAGAACTTCTGTCTGTACTTTTTTGCTGTACGTTCTGTGCTTACGTGAAAGGAGACACTGTTCTAGGGAAGGCTAATCACTTGTTGCCCTCCCGAGTCTCTTAAAGTCCCCCCCACTGCTGGCGACTTCTAATTGTTTTGGACATCTGTGTGTAAAAGGATAGGGCATCCAAAAGCAGATTAATTGAAGCTCCAAAGTCCATATTTGTTGCCTGTGCCCACCTCACTTTTGAAAATCTCCAGAGATGGCCCGCTACGTTGATGGGAACAAACAAATGCTTTAAGAGGTCAACCGAGGTCACCAAATAGATTTGCAGCATTCAGTGCTTTCAGGTAACTGGTCCACTCCTTCTTTGTAAACTTGATCTATATGATGGCCTATTCAATGTGGTTCAACCATAGAAGACTACATTTTTTTCCCACTGTTTATTTGAGAATTTGATCAATTGCGTCAATGAACAATATCATTCAATTTGACGGTTATAGTACTATTGTTTAACCGGATTAGGGCATGAATAACCTTGTGCATGAGATCAGATTTGGAAAATGCAGCTTCATTACAGATACATGAATAACGTGTTTTGCATTGTGGTATTGCTCTGGTCCTGCGATATGACACGATATGGGCTTTGGTGTACGGTTATTTCCCACGCCACTAAAGCAGTTATGAACAATGATGTTACAGGGAATGGAAAATCCAAAACATGTTTTATTTGAATTGTTACTCTGTCCCCCCAGCAAAGTTCCAGCAATACATGGAACTTTAAAGCTATATTTTATTAATCATACTGCTTGCTCTTGAAGTTGATTGTTTATAATGAAATCATGTATGAAGAATGCACTTACACTTAAACACACCTTTATAACCTCCTTGTATGCACAGTGAACTCCCATTTTATGAACTTCAGTAACCTCCCACTACTTGTTTTACTTTTGGTATTTGAAGAAACTGTTATTGGTCATTTAAACAGCTTGGCAACAGCCTGGATGAGTGTAAATCTCCATACTCCATACATTGGTATGCAATCTTTAGTTTTCTAAAAGGTCAATCAGTTTATCAACCAACTCTAAAAATATATCATTGATTAATAAGTTTACTTTAAATGAACTGTATTTGCTTAACTAAAATAAATCACTGATTAAACTTTTTGTGTGTTTTGTCATAAATGTCAAATACACTATACACATATATGTATTAGATTATAAATATACGTGACTTCTGAATGGGTATATCCTAAAAGCAGGAGCCCTATTGAAAAGCGCACAGAATAAGGACATACAATATACAAGAATCTTTTTAAAGTTCAGGAAGGGACCCTCCTACATCAGCAATCTCATTTGTCTAAGATATTGTGGTTTTCCATTGGCCTCTCTCACTGTATTTACATTACTTCGCTGAGAGAGAGAGGAGAGGAGAGGAGAGGAGGAGGAGGCTGGGATGGGGGGGAGGGGTCTACAGAGAAACTGCAGCTGCTGTAATCTAAATAGTAGAGATAGTGCAACGATGCGGGACAGAGGCGTTAGGCAGGGCTATGGCCGGGCTCCAGAGCTGGGTTGCAAAATAAACTTGTAAAGCGATCTGACTCTGTTGGTCTAACTAACAGATGCACGCTTCAGGAACCGTTTAACATTATAAAAAAAAAAAAGAGGCAACAGCAGTCTCTCATTCCTCTCAAAGCCAGGAACCAAGTTCTCATGCGCGGCAATCAAGCTCCTGTAGTTTTTCATTTCCTTTGCGAAGGCTTTTCATGTTTTGTGGACACCTATGAACACAATTCAAGTATTCACATGATTATTCATGATTCACTCTGCAGACCCCTTCATTCCAGGTGATTTACAGGCTTACCACAGCGCCATATAAGCATTAAATAATACTGGACTGTATATGCAAAAGCGCTGATGTAAAGCTGCAACGAGTAATACTGGAGAACAATGAAGAAAAGTACAAAGCAACACAACACAATCAATAGGGAAACCAATGAAAACCATGGCCATGCAATGACCAAGGGAAAGGCAAAGGAAAAATTCACAAATTCACTGTGGTACTTAAAGGCTATTCCATCTGTGCTGAAGTTGATTGGCAAGCATTTGATGGTTCAAATTACCCATAATCATGAAAAATTTAGTAGGCATGCTGGGAAAACACCAGTCTGTAAAGGCAGTGTACACAGATCAGCCATAACAATATGACCACTGACAGGTGAAGTGAATAACACTGATAATCTCGTTATCATGGCACCTGTCAGTGGGTGGGATATATTAAGCAGCAAGTGAACATTTTGTCCTCAAAGTTGATGTGTTAGAAGCAGGAAAAATGGGCAGCGTAAGGATCTGAGCGACTTTGACAAGGGCCAAATTGTGATGGCTAGACGACTGGGTCAGAGCAGCTCCAAAACTGCAGCTCTTGTGGGGTGTTCCTGGTCTGTAGTGGTCAGTACCTATCAAAAGTGTCCAAGGAAGGAAAAGCGGTGAACCGGCGACAGGGTTATGGGCGACCAAGACTCATTGATGCAGCGAAGGCTGACCTGTGTGGTCTGATCCAACAGACGAGCTACTGTAGCGCAAATTGCTGAAAAAGTGAATGCTGGTTCTGATAGAAAGGTGTCAGAACACACAGTGCATCGCAGTTTGTTGCGTACGGGGCTGCGTAGCCGCAGACCAGTCAGGGTGCCCATGCTGACCCCTGTCCACTGCCGAAAGCGCCTACAATGGGCACATGAGCATCAGAACTGGACCACAGAGCAATGGAAGAAGGTGGCCTGGTCTGATGAATCACGAGTTCAAGGTGTTGACTTGGCCTCCAAATTCCCCAGATCTCAATCCAATCGAGCATCTGTGGGATGTGCTGGACAAACAAGTCCGACCCATGGAGGCCCCACCTCGCAACTTACAGGACTTAAAGGATCTGCTGCTAACGTCTTGGTGTCAGATACCACAGCACACCTTCAGAGGTCTAGAGGAGTCCATGCCTCGATGGGTCAGGGCTGTTTTGGCAGCAAAAGGGGGACCTACATAATATTAGGCAGGTGGTCATAATGTTATGGTTGATCGGTGTATATATACAGCCAGGAGTGGAATTGCAGGGTTATATCTACCTAGCAATGCGTTGTCATATTTCCTTGTGACTTCTGCATTCTGGAGCACAGGTCCGCGCGATTTGTGAAGGACATCATCTCTGTCTTAGCGGTTGCACTATAAAGTCAGAGGGTACATCTGATCTGCTGTTATCACAGACTTTCACCAGCAACCACTTGCAACAGATTCAAATTTCTTGAATGGAAAGTTACACCAGGGTCTGTCAAACAAGAGACACATCTGTGCCCTCTGAACAGTTTGTTTTTTGTGTCACAGTTTAAAAACAATCGACATTGGGACTAGAATCCTAGTGACTGAAACTGAAACTCAAACTGCCCCGATGTGACAAAAGATTAAGAGTGTGCTTGTTGGTGTTGGCAGGGATGTCAGCCCCTTGGGAAGGATCTATCATCTCTATAAACAGTCTGCAGGAGATGCTCAAAGTCTGATATCCAAAGAAAACAAAATGAGTGCTCTCTTGAAACCTTACAGCTGACTAATAAACCCACCATTTTCCTCCAGAACCCACGGTTCAGTTCATTCTGCTCCTTGTAAGCTCAAAACTACTTGTCCTCAGAGTGGTGCCCATGGGCATTTCTGTACCTATGAGACCAGACTGCCATGCCTGTGATGATTTGTGCATTTCAAGATGAATTAGGACTAGGGTTGGGGGTAATACAGTCACCTGACATTTTATCAGCTGTCAGGAAAGTGCCTGAGAAATATTGGGATTAGACATTTCTAAAGGGGGGAGAGAGATGCAATTCATATACAGAGCTAAAGCACGTGTGCCCCTGGGACAGACGGAACGCCAGGTAAGTGTGACGGCTCTTCTGAAAATCTTTCTCTGCTGAAATGCATTGTAATGGATTTAGCTCAGTGTCAAATTTCGCTGTTTTTTTAATGGAGGAAATGGAAAGTTATAGATAATTGTTTTTTTTTCATGTGTGTGTGTTTTGTGTCCCCACATTTCCTGCTGGATTTGCAGCCAGATGTCTGAAGCTGACCCGTGGGGATACATGACAAAATCAAGCACGCTCAATTGTTTCGTTTTCTTTCAGGACAGCAATGTTATTAGGATTTGTTTGATCCCCAGTGCAGTAACTCTTGTGTTTGTAACCAGATGAGGACTAAGGGCTTGAATTTAAATGCTATATGCAGACGTACACCATAGAGGGTTGTGTGCTTGCGTTAAATCCACCCTCAAGTGTTTTTAGATATTACTGTCTTGTCCCAGTGCAGAGCCGGAAGAAATGTTTGAAATTGATTTATAAACTGATATCCTTTAGCAAGTATGTATTATTCAGTTGCTCTGCTCTGGATTATTCTGAGCAGCACACACAAAAATCTGCATAAGGTATTGTTTCTAAGGCAGGTGTTAACCAAAAATCAAAGTGGTTTCATTGTTAAAACGATTCACTTTTACAACGGAAAAAATTATATAATTTCAGAAATGATACCAACGGAACCGTGGAGGCTTGCAATCCTAGTTAAAAATGTCTAAAAAAGATACTACTTTTTCCACTTTAAAACATTTCAACCACACTTACAGGAAAATTAAGTTGACAGCCAAGTCGAAATGGCTCTGTTTTTAAGGTCCGTTTCGGAACAAGACTGGAACGGACAAAAGAAATAAAAAAACAAAAATATCAACCTTGAAATCAGCAGGAAGGAGGTCTAACACTTTCTTGCCAAAACACATTTACTGGATAAAAAACAGTGATGTGATGCTTCTGGAAAGATTTACTTCTTTATCACCAGTTTGTGACTTGCAGAGTTACATGTGTTAGTGCAATTAAGTGTACATTAACTGTTTTCAGCTGCTTGTATAACCAGGCGAAGTACTGGAGATTTTTGCTTGTTTTTTTTTGTTTTTTTCACAGCCCATTAGATCTGGTAATTCCCCGTGATCGGCTTCGGCAGTAGGAAATTAAAGCAGTGCAGTAACCCTAGAGGTTGAACCATAGCACCAGATTATCCAGTGATTTCTACTGCCAGAGAGATGGAGACTCACCACACAAGGATTTGGACATTCATCTGTCCAATCGCTTTCAGAGCAGACCTCGGACAAAAAGCAATACAGAGGCTACTTGTAATTACATTTTGGAGACCAAGGCCTACCAAGGCTGCTACAACAGTTCTAATTGCTCGTTAAGAATGGTCCTGCACTTTTGAGGTAGAATTTGTCTGCAGCCCGCCCCCTTTGGGGCACAAACTCCACAAACTCTGTCCTGGCTGCCGACCCTTCTTGTTTACAGGCTGTATATCACTCTGCAAGTGTTCCTCATTTACTGGACTCCAGTGTTACCCCCTGTGACAATTAAACTGAACTTGGGTAATGTTGTACTTGTTGAAGTATCGTTTAATGATTGTTGTAAACCCAGTTTATCGCACCTGGAAAAAAGGCTGCCAAATTAATAAATTCCACTACTACTACTACTAATAATAATAATAATAATAGTGCAGCACAGTGGAGCAGTGTTTAACACTAATTAGGTTGATTGGCTACTCTAAATTGTGGTATTGTGTATTTGTGTGTATGCTTCCCTGCGATGGACTGGAGTGCCATCCAGGGTGTACCCTGCCTTGTGCCCCATGCCTGCTGTATTGGAATATTATTATTATTATTATTAACAATAATCATCATGACCCTCACCTTGACCATAATCATAATCACAGGTCTGGAGGAAGTTAAAGCATGGTCAGAAGGATTCTTACAGGGAAGTAACTGCACATAGGTAATACAAGACGACAAAAGCATACGTCACAACATCAACGTCAAACTGGTGGAGTTCCAGACCCAGGCTGAGATCCAGTTACTGGATGTTGGAGGTTAAAGACCTATCTTACAGATGAAGAAGAAGGGCTATCACTCAAAATTACATGTAACAAGATTTATTTAATCTCTGTTTTACCAGTATTTAAACAGCAGTAGTAGTTTGTTATTTGTTATATATTTTACTAATGTATTACGTTTTTGTAATGTATTTAAACCTAGTAATCGGATAGACTGACACTATGCGATGACAAGTTCAGTTCAATCCTCCCCCTGAAAAAAAGCCGCAGAAAATCACGGACCGGTTCAGAGTTGGCTCAACAAAATTGTTAGTAGGTAACATGCCGCATGCCGGGTCAGGTCGGATATGCCAGTGGAAAAGGGATCTCAATGCATAAAAACTCCCAATGAACCCAACTTATGTACATTGGATTAAAAGACCTCTGTATGGGTCACCCAGCATGGCTTCTCAGCAGGTCATTCCTGTTCCTCCTAAAACTACACCCGCCTCCCGCTGACCCACGAGCCGCCGGCATCCCAGAAAGATAAACGGGTTTGTTTAAGAGCAGCGCACATGACGTGCACGGCAAGACACCTCTGTGTTGTGAATCGCTCGCGCTGCTGTTTTTCTTTGCAGATATCTTATCGGCCGAATCCCACGCCTCTTCAATCCCTCCTGTCAGGGCGATAAGTGAGACGGCATTCCGAAACGAGCCGGGGACTCGTTTGCTCCTGAGGGCTTTCGTTTGATTAAGAAATCGCAAAGGCCCACTCCAAAATGCCAGGCGCTTTTTAAACGGTGACTATCTGCTCCAGGCTAGGGGACAGTACATCCTCCAGGAAACTCTCCCTTATCACTCATGGGCTGCTGGAAAAAATGCACTGCCTGACATTTATGAAGCCCTTTCCAGTTACTGATGGTGGCACAGAGTGTTCCAATAACACCGGTTGATTTCAATTTTCCCGTCGAGCTTCAAAGCAACGTGTTTGTAATTTCTGTTGCTGCAATAATTAATTTATAGCTGACGATAATGTATTTATTATTTGGATTATGCTTGTCTGGAACATTGAATTTGCTGGATTAATGAAAAATGTAACTGTGAATTGTGCTCAGTACTATCAGGCAGGGCTGGATTAAGGCCCTAGGCACTACTGTTTCATAGATCTGTTGTGGATGCATTTTTATGGGTATATCGATTTCTTTCTTTTCCTGGTTTCCTTTCCTCCCACAAAAACAAAATCGTCGTTGAATTGTCCTTCACTATGAGTATGACCCCTTCAGTGTGAAAGAGATAACAAGTCCGGGGAGTTGTCTACTCTGAGGGGCTGTTGCGCGGGCTTGCCTCCAAGTACACCATGCACATGAAAGCCGCGTCTGTCTCTGTTGTGTAATTACGGCAATCGGGAAGTGATAGATCTGTGGCAGGTTCGCTAGGGTTGATTGATTCATCTCACACTTGTTTTGCTGCATATTCCAGTGGGGGGGGGGGGCTTCTGTGAAGACTAAATACCAGCTAGGAGGAATAAATGCATTGTTAAACAGATGCACCTGGCTTACGCAGAGCCTAGCTCTCTAGGGCAGAAAAGAGTGGAAAAAGCTAACCGCAAATAGAGCCCTGAACGGTATTCCTTTAAGCCTAATTAAGTGAACACTCTGCCCAATTAAATGGACTACCTCGAGCACAGTTGAATTGCCCCGTCTTCCCACGACTGCTCCTGCCCCACAGTGTGACTGTCACCTGTTTGTATGGGTGTCTGCAGCCGGCCCTGCTTCCTACGCGAGAATAAAATGTGCCAGATCTTCCGTGTTTGCTCCTGGTAATCATCGGGCATCGTGTAAAATCTCTCATTGTTTGACTGCCTCGTTTCAGTATGACGAGGTTCTGCGTACAGGCCCACTTTGTCCTCTGCACCGTTTCTTTGACTCAGCTTCTTTATGTTGTTCCTGTGAAAGATCAAGGATGCTTGCCCTGAGTGCGACAGTTGATAATTGTCCACCAATTTAGAAAAAGTAGGGCTGGGGTGAATTGGTCATTAAATAACACAGAAATCCTGTACCCAACTCTAATCCCTTAATCCCCCCCGTTTCAAACTGCACTGTTTTCCATCTTCTCCTTCTGCTCAGTTAACTTTCCTCCCAACATCCTGATGTAATATTCTAATTAAGACATACTGTGCTTAGTCTTTCAGTTTTCCCTCTGTTTTCTGCCTAATGAAACTGGAAAGGTCAATAAATTCTTAAGGGGTGATGGAGTTTGTGCTTGACGTAACTCTTCAGTTAGCACCAATTACCCCTAACCATACAGACAGCCATCTGCTGTTTGTTTAACGGCCGCGCAAGACGTTTTTCTAGTGTCTTTCCAAAAAGAAAAGAAAAACTCGAAATGGTAAACCAAATAAATGTGCCAAGAAAAGTCTTTGCTGAAATAATAAAGTAAAAGTGACCATCTTTACATGTAAGCTATCTGGTCTAATTGAATGGACCATAGAAAGTAAGAAAATCCTATTCTATCCTATCCTAAAATCTATTTAGCTTAATTATTATTATTTCAAATAATAGACCCTACAGGTGGCATTGCTGGGGAATCAAAACTACACTTGAAGTATTGAGCCACGTACTCATGTAGATCAAAAAGGGGCCTACAATGGGAAGCTCAACTTTTTGAATACAGACAAACATGATGGACGTCCATGTTGTAGGCTTGCTCCTCAAGGACTGGAGAAACCAAAGTAGGACAGCCTGGTTTCACGTTGGTGTTCTTGTCAACCATCTCAATGGGAACCATGACAACAGAGTTTTTAACTTGTAATTGGCATGTAGGTAAAGCTAAGCACCAACGTGAACCCAAAAGCCAAACGTTTTGACTTTGTCAAGGCCTAAGTATTAATTTGATTGAGTGATTACTTTCGCCACCAAAGCATGATGTCAGCTTTGGCATTGCATCTTGGGTATTATAGTCGATTGTGTTGTTAATCATTTATTTACTATATCTTTATTCTATTTCCCCAGGGGGACCCAATCCTTTTGTCTTTGACCGTACAGTGCACTTTCACAATATTACACATGACTACATACTGTATTTGTTTTCAGATAGGGGCTGCAGCAGTTCTGCATCAAAACCTTGTGCTGATGAAATCCAATGCCAATCCTAGTAGTGCTGGGGAAATATCCTATAACTGTTTAACCAGATGTGTAATAGACATTGGTGGGGGGGAGCCTATCTCACATGCCTCTAGCTTAATATTGCCGTATACCTCAGAGAAAGGCTGTAATCTATTGCTCATATGTTAAGCGATGCAGAATATTGGATTTCTCGAAGGACACTATCATTTCACACTCCAGTCTGTTTAAAAACAGAGCAAACCCCAAAAAGTCTCATTCGTTCAATTTTTATACATGTTTCGAAGCTCAATAACGGACACATCTGAATCAAATTCTTCTCATTTCTGTAGATGAAGCATACCCAACCTCACCGGTCTGGAAAAAATACTGTTTATTGGTTTAAGTATTTCACATTTTACAAAATTAAAAACAATTCCAATTTTAATACTTATGATTAAAATCGTTTAAAATATCAGTTCTTAAAATCACTTAAAATTTTTAAAATCTTTGTGATTTTTAACAAAACTAAAACAATTAACTTTAAAATAAACGTGCTCAAATCAAATAAAGAAAACGTGATAAAAGCAAAAACTGCACACCAAAAGAGGAGTCAAATACATTGAAAATAACTGAAAATGCATTAAACAAATTAAAAAAACAATTAAAAAGTAAAAATAAAAAACAAACAAAAAAGTCTAATGCATTTTAAATTAAACCCAAAACGGTCAATGTATTTGACAAAAAAATATAACAAAACTCTACCAAAAACCCTAAACAGTGTGATTTAAAAACAACTAAATCTTTAAAAACAATTAAGATTCATTATTTAAAATCTTCTTTTAAAAACAATCATTCTTAAAATCTTTAAAAGATCTTTAAAAGATCTTGGACTCGGGCTCCAGCAGGGGGAACTAACCGTCCCCGGAGGTGGGTCCCATCACGGGATCCTGAGCTCCCCCAGATCTTGTATGCGCCAGTTCTTAAAGGCTTCCTCCTTGCCCCTCTGATGGACCTCCAGATTGACGTAGTCTTTCACAAACACCATGCCCCTCCGCGCGATGACGATCGGGTCCAGCTCCTGCTTATTAAACAAACAAATGTTCCGTCCCTCCCACAGTGCCTGCTTCACTGCGCAGACGACACGCCACCAGCACCTCAAGGTAGATGTAGAAATTCCCTTGGCTGGACCGTATAGGATCTGCTGGGCGGTCGCCCGCGCAGGAACGGCGAACCTGTGGAGGAACGGAGAAAACAGGAGCCAGACCCTGTGGGCGGAGGGGCACTCACTAAAGATGTGAGCCTCCGTCTCCTTCCCCAAGCAACCCTTATAGGGGCAGGTGTCATAAGGAGCTATGCCCCTTCTGTGCATGAACACTCGGGTGGGGAGACACCGACTCACAGCCATCCAGGAGACATCTTTCTGCGTGTTCGTGAGGCAAACGTGCGTAGCGTTAGCCCAGATAAACCGGCAGGTTTCGGGAGGGAAATCTTCTATCCGGCTGGTCTCCTGGGCAGATCTCATCTGACTACAGATGGTCTTATAATCCCAGGAGGCCAGCACGACTTTATGGAGGCCTACTTCGAGCGCAAAGGCTCGGAGCGCCCTGTAGAACGGCGGGGGATCCCACGAGTGCGGCCTGGTGTTGTCCATGGCGCAGAGGCCGAATGGTCTCAGGCTGCTGGCAAAATAAAAGCGGTTCATGAAACTCACTTTCTTGCCAGCAGCCTGGATGTTCTTGACCACATAGGCCAGCCCCTGCGCCTTTATCAGCCGCACAACGTCCGGGACCCCCCTGCCTCCATCCAGGGTACCCTTCACCATCTGCACTCTTTTCAGCCTCTCCATTTTGCTCCCCCAGACAAACCGAAATATAATTCGGGTCACTAGTTTTGCGATAACCTTGTCTGGGGGGAAGATCATTCCTACGTAGAGGAGTATCGGGAAGAGGATGGCCTTTACGACCAGCACCTTACCAGCCATCGTCAAGGTCCTTGTGCTCCAGCCGTGGATCTTCCTTTGGACCTTTGCTATGGCCTCCTCCCAGCTCCGGGTGCCCGTGTTGGTCCCGTCGATCGTGATCCCCAGAACCTTGATAAACGGCTTCACAGGGAACACGGTCGGCGGGCCCCGGCCGACAGGCCATGCCCTGGAGAGGTAGACCTCGCCCTTGGCCTTATTCACAGCGGCCCCCGTCGCCCTGCAGAAGCCGTCCAGCAGTTCCTCGACCCTGGCCACGGACGGAGCGTCCGTGCAGACCACGGCCACGTCGTCCATATAGGCCAGGGCCTTCAGTTGCTCTCCGCCGGAACCCGGGAGATGGAAACCTGTCACCCGGACGTCCCGGCGGATCGCCTGCATGAACGGCTCCAAGCAGAGGACGTACAGCAGGGCCGACAGGGGACAACCCTGCCGGACCCCCGACCTGACCGGAAATGGTTCGGTCAGGTGGCGGTTCACAAGGACCCTGCTGCTTAGGCCGCTGTAGATGATCTTGACCCACTTCCTCAGGCCAAGAGCGAGACCCATCCTCTCCATAACAAGCTGCAGGTATTCGTGGCCCACTCTGTCGAAGGCTTTCTCCTGGTCCAAGCTGATTAGGACCAGGGGAAGCCCTCTCTCGTTCGAGTAGGCCACGACATCCCTGAGCAGCATGGCGTTGTCGGCCGCCGATCTCCCCCGGGCACCACAGACCTGGTCGGGACCCACGACTTGAGGGAGTGGCCGCTGCAGCCGGAGCGTCAGTGCTTTGGCCAGTATCTTGTAGTCGGTGCACAGGAGGCTGACTGGCCGCCAGTTCCTCAGATCTTTCGTGTCTCCCTTCTTGTGAAGAAGGGAGAGGATACTCTGGAAAAAAGGGTCCAATTGACAGAGGACCTCCGACAAACACAGATAGCTTATTTACAGTTTCTCTCCACGGGTGTGTGTGTGTGTGTGGAGGGGAGGGCAGGGGAGGGGAGGCGGTTGTCATTAATTCTGTTCACCAACAATAGGCCCCTGGGTGAAGCGGAGTCACTTCACTCACTCGGCCACTATTATTCCAATTAGTTCTGCTCCCACTCTGTGTTTCCAGGAGCTAGGCAGTGACGGATAATGAGAGGCTGGGAATGCTGTTTCTCACTGTGGAATGTGCACCACAAAACATGCTTTCCAGGGGCATGCTGGGATCACACACACACTGCTCTCTCACCACCAGGCACCTTGCTCTTCGTAGACATGTTAAAAAAAACTATTTCAGTGGAAACCATTTTTAAAAAGGAGGAGTGCCATTTAGACAACAAATGCAATAAATGATTCATACATTCATAAATACCTACGTGCATATATACAAAAGAACATTTTATTTATTTATTACATCATTCACCTTTATGTAACCAAGTGAAATGACTTCTGCTAATGTGTGGATGTCTTTTTTGATTAGATAGGATTTACTTATTATCACCTTCCAGAACCCCGCTATGAGCACATGCCAGCCACACAAGACACGTGTGTAGTCCAGCTAGACACCCGAGTATAGTCTTTGTCGGATACTGCCGGGGTTGTGGTGCATTTGATAAGGCATGTCTGAAGACAGACCACACATGTTACATAACACGCCGCAGCTCCTTCATGGCTCAGACAGCTAACCCCTTCTGTGTCACAACATTATTCACCGCCACAATGAACCCGATTCCAACCGTAGCACCACAGGGAATGATCTGAAAGGGTTCGCAGAGCCTGCAAGGTTTTTTCCAGAGATAGCGGGAGTACACTTCTAATTTTACTGCGCTTCACGTGTCATTATCAAAACCAGCGATCTGATCTCGGTCTGCAGTAAACAATCAAGGAGCAGTCAAAGCAATGCCGCGCACTCCTTTTGGTCCCCTCAGATCTCCACGTCGCAACGCACGGCTGAGCAGCACAGTCTTTTGCAGTCACCATGACATGCCCAAGGAGTTTTTACCTGCCTTGCCGCTTTGATATGGCTTAATGAGTAACCACAGTGTCGGCTGAAGGCCTCTTACATAACGTTTCTTCAGTTCTAGGTTACATGAGACTTCTCACCCTTCATGTAATGTTGATTTTGTTTGTCAGCACTGCTTTGGTTAAAAAAAGGGAGCCCCCTAGCAGGAACTGATTTTTGAACTTTTAGCAACAGGTAGGTGGTCTCTCACACCAGTCCACATGGGCCAGAGTATTCTACCTCCTGCATTATGGTTCTAATTGGAGTTCTCAGTCCCATGTTATACATGACTCAAATATATATTCAATTGAACATGTTTAAAGACTTTTCCAAAGTCTTTTACAAATTAAGGATTTAAAAGAACCACATCCATCCAAGAACAGTACCTATAAAAGAATTTTGAAGCCAGTAGGCAAGTTTGAAATATGTCCGGTTAATCAAATAATTGAAGTGTTTAAAGCTCTGGTGAAACGAAAGCCCAGAGGTTGAGTAAGAGACCCCAATTATAGAGTTCACTGGTAAATCTGCTTTCTAGAATGATAAATCTACATCAAAACATTTTCTGTTCCAGCCATATTTTCTCAAGGGCATAACTATAAGGACTTTGCTCAGATATTAGAACAGTATTTTCCAACACTAGGAAACAGGTACACATTTACATACAGACAGCAGCTTTGGCTCCCTTGTGTTTATTTACATGAGCATATAGATCTTTTGTGCTGGGCCTTTTCCCTGGCCTCTGAGAGATTTACATTCCAAAATCCCAAGCAGGGACAAAGGTTTTGCGTGTGCCTTGGAAATGTATTTAATTTCCCAAATGGCACACCATGCTGCCATGCCCAACATATCAACAGCAAGAGATATGAATGAAATAGAATTACATTCAGAAAGTTTGCACAGTAAAGCACACTTGTAGGTGCGGACGTGCAGCCCAGACCTTTGTAAACAGCGAAAAAGAAACCCCTGTGCCAAATCTGAATCCAGCAAAAATGCATTTCACACACAGATAAAAGCATTACAATAAGCATTCACTGGGATGACAGGTGATAAACTGCCCTTGGTGGTTGTGAAAGAGTTGTGCCCTTTCAACGCCACCGATTCCCTTCATGAAAGAGTCCCACTGGGGTTCAATGGGGACCACAATCGAAACAATTGACTTGTGGATCGGTAGTTGACAGCTGCAGCTCTCTCATTAGTATTCTGGGAACTGCGAGGCAGACACTAATACCAAACATCATTTTCCCCAGCCTCAATGGAGATCTGTATTCAGTGTTGGGCATCAGCAGTCCTGGGCCATTCATCATTGTGTCAGAATTTCTTCGCAGCCAAGTGATCAAACATTTACCAACGCTCTGATTTGCAAACAGGGCCGAGCAAAGCTCACACAATGAACTCATACCAAACAGCCTCAGTCCTCGCGGTCGTGGCCTGCCAATGGACTTCACTGGGATCTTGTGTTTTTCGCCGCCATTAAGGTGCTAATGTGAAATGTATTATGCTAATCCTCAGGGCAGCTCTGCATTGTCCCAGGCAAAGAGGGGATCCCGTCTGAAGTTCGGCCTGGGCCTCAGTTTGACGTTTCCACAGCCCTGGCTTTAGTGTCAGACGGTAATGCGATTGGATTTAAGGCTTCCCTGTTCCCATCAGGGCGGTGAATGTTCGCAGTGACCCACAGCAGACACACAGGGTGATCTTGGCCTTCTTTGTGTGTGTTTAGCGAACGTTGGAATGATCAAAATGCTGTGATGCACACACACACACACACACAGAGCATCCTAGGCCGTCTGCCTCCTGTGTTGATGTAGAAGAACAATACAGGACTCTGTGTACCGTGAAGAATGGAGTACGCTGAACAGTTTGAGGGGGGGGCATTCAAAGCAGGCTTTTACAAAGCTTGAGGATTATTTGCCACCCCTATGTTTTTCCCCCTTGCTTTTGATTTTAGTGTTACATCAGTGTTGCTGCTCCCCAACATCTTAACTGGGGCACAGAAGAGTATGTCACTGGCAGGTGGTACAAGATGTCAGAACTGTAGAGCCATGACCCTGACTGGGTTTCCTCCACTTTGTATATACGCTAGTGTACTTTAAAAATGGACATCAGCAGAAGTACATGGACAACTGCTTTTATATCGAGTAGGTCACCCCTGAGTCACTCTCTGACTGGCTGACTGACGTCTCTGAGACACAAATTTTCTGAGCTCAGCACACATCGGGTTTAATTGGTCTCTCATGCAGATTTAATCAATGTCTTGAGCGAGTCCTTGCTGACCTTTACACTGGCCCCCCTAAAACTAGACCAGATCAAAATCAGGGCTGTGAGGATGCTACTCCTGAATATTTATCCTACTTCTTTCCATAAAATATCTTAGGATACCTCGGGTGCATGGCTGTAGCCAACATGAGTGGTTTACACTGTTACAGTGTTTATCTCTGGTTTCATAATTCTGCCAAGAGTCCTATACTGCCAAGATATTGCCAAGATCCAAGTCTGAAGGTTTTGACCCACTCATACTGTTCTGTCTTTTTGCTTGCATTGCATTATCTACATGTTTGTATGATATATGTGGAATCTGAAGTTAACTTTCTTAAAACAAGTTTATAAACAAGTGTAGATTCCCTCTTTACACTCACAGCGGGATTTTCAAATGGGATTCATTGGAAACTTATTCAGGTCACTTAATATACTCCTGTCAATGAGCTTATATAAAAAATGTATTATGTACCCATTTTCCACACCTTTAAAAATAGAAGTAAGGCGATTCGTGTACAATAATCTGGGCTTAAAAATCACTCTATTACCAAATTCCTATCTTGCGCCTTTTGAAAATCATGTTGCTAATCTCTGCTTAAACAAAGTGCAACTGTTTCCATTGAAGCCAACGGTCTGGGGTTTTTGGAATTGAATGTTCTTTCACCGTCATTATCTCTTCAAAACAAAAAAGGAAGTAAAGAAGAAAAGAAAGAAAAATACACAGCGATGAGAACACCGTCCCATCCAGTCAATTGGACCAGGTCCAGACATTCCTTGTCCTTATCGCCCTTGCTTCTATACGGTCTTTCAGTGGCATTTAACTATCCGTGATTGTTCCAATATCACCTAAAAACAGATTATTTTTCACTACGCCCATTCCAGATCACACGAAACGGTCATCTGCCAAGCTGCTTGTTTTTCTGTACTGCCATGTCTCTTGTGCCCGTGGACCTGACCCAGAACACAGACGCAACCCCTCCTAATCAGTAATTTTTACAGAGGAAAAAAAAATCTACATTCCTAAACAACATCCTGACTCCATATTGTATGCTTGATGACATTTTTAGATTCCAAGGACAGTTCATTTCCTTTTCCTGTTTGCCATTGTTTTCCAGCATGTCTATCCCAGCCGTAGGGAGGTGTTCAGACTAGCAGGGCTCTGGGGCTGATAAATTATCTGTTTCTATAAAAATCCAGGGATGACAGCTTCAATGTGGATGATGAGACGATAACTTCCCAAAGGTCAATTCAGCATTTTGTTATTTGTATTAAATCGTTTTAAGCTCACGTCCAGGGATGGCAACGTGAATATGAATCACTTCAGAAGTGCACTTGTCAGATTTTGCACATTAGGCAGTATACGATACACAAACCAGTTCAAACCCACAGAACTGAAGGAAACACGCCAACAAATAAATAATAAATAAATAAATAAATAAAGGACTGTTGCATTTGCTTTGATATCAATGTGTCAGGGGTGTTTTCTGCCAAGCAAGTTCCCCAAAGCGATCTGTCTAAATCATTGAACATTTCTTAATGAGTAAACATGGTTCATTGCTCTATGAAATCATTTGTTTACTTGCCTTTGTTTATCCGTTCTAGCAAAAATGAAGAATAGCTCTATTTTGTCCTGATTCGTTTAGTTGCTTCAGTTTATATACAGGGACTTGCCATGTTACCATGACCACCCATAATGCAGATATTTTCCAGTTTTCCCACACTACTTCCACACATGTATTAGTATTAACTTTATGTGTCACTTGGTGGATCAGGCCCTACACGGTACACAAGGTCAAGCAAATTCTGATAGCTGTGTTCCTGCTCCTTTGATTGGTTGGTAGATTGGTTGACTGGTTGGTTGGCTGGTTGGCTGGTTGGCTGGTTGGGTGGATGGCTGGATGGCTGGTTGGTTGGTGTATGTCCCCCAACTTGTGTTATCTTCATGTAAAGGCTTCTAACTTAAATATAGCAGGGGTCATGGGGAAGATTTTGACTTTCTAGAACAGCCCAAATGGTACACAACTGAGTCTCAAAAAAACCTAAATGTTTCCCAGATTTCCAAGCATCCTCCCAGCATTAGTTCTTATTATTGGCAACGTTAATGTGATCTTATAATCAGTCTCATGCTGAAATCATTACCTTGCTCCCTGCTTTTTTTCTTTCACACATTTTTCAGTTTTGCCTTTTCAGCCACCTCTTATGAACATACAGCGTGTTCAAACCAATGCTCCTCTGGGAGAATGTGCACCCACCCAGGTCTCTGTGAAAAGCAATCCCCGCTAGTCTGCTTCAGATTAGCAAAACCACTTTCAGCTCTTCCCCAATTCTGACAGTTTATAGTGCTGATTAGTGTATAAAACCATGTGTGTTTCACAGGCATATTTAAGGCCTAAACTCTGGATTACAAGGCTATATCCAAAAGCCACAAGCACTAAACCTTTAAGAAAGCCAATCTGTACTTTTGAATGCAGTGACATTTCAGGCCCTATCTGGAGGCAGATGCCATACCAATGTATATAACACGCACATGTAACATGAGACCTGATTTAGCCTCTCTTTGGATCCCCAGATGTTATATAATAATTTGTAGAATTATCTCCCGCTCTCTGAGGAGAGCTGCTGGGATTAATTTAATCTATTAAAAAAAAAAAAACAGAACTGTAATAAAATGACAAAAGAATGATTCATGGATGAAAATGGAAACTGGAGACTTTGTTGATGCAGCAGGTCCAGATATCAGCTATATGCTTGTCCGGTCATAATCAAGACAACTTGCCAACGTAGACGTTACATCATCCGTGGAGCCGTCCCTCCTCCGTGACTCTGGAGTAGCGTTCCCAATTCTTCTGTTATCAACCCCCCCACCTCCGAATGATTCTGGAAATTAATTCTATTGTGCAACATTTGAGTCTTCTGTCAGGAACACTTCCTTAAAAATGACCTTTTTCTCCCAGGGCTTCGAATGCCAGTGGTCCCCCAAGTTGGATATGAACTTTAGAAACCTAGCACTTACCAAACCACTTGCAAGACTGTTTATTTACACTAGCAAAAAATAAAACAGCCTGCTCAAAACACTCCTCACTTGTCCCTTAGTAAGAGTACATATTACCATTGTGCACCACCATTGCACCATGCTAAACAGACCGAGTGAAACTAGTTTTTGCTGCCATCTTGTAATATAGAATGTCACATTGTTGCCCACTGGTTGCACAGTAAGTGTAACATGACAACAAACTGCAAACGAGGACACTAGCGCTTTGTTTTCAAGATTTACAAAATCAATAGGCAAATTAAGGCCACAGGTCATGTTTATTTGTGGTCAACTCTCGGCTCGGAAATGTAGTCTCCTGAATGTGATGACAGGGCAGTACAACTTATATATTTATGCCTATTACTTCCTGTAGTCAAATTTCCACCTTCATAGGACCTTAGGGAAAGTACAGATCACACACGTGACTGTCGGAACATGATTACACGCTGGGTACAAAAAAAGAGTGTTCAGATGAAAAGCATGGTTAAAGTCCAGGCATGTCGGTACATGTTTACCAGTGGGCGGGGCCTTGCTCCATCACAAAGTCAATAGGGTGACACTTTAGCACTATTCTTCCAAATTGTACAATTGTATATCTGAGCTTTACACAAAGTGGTTATAGAGTGCCATTCAGTGCCTTCTACTGCTCCTTCTTCTACACTGCAAAGAAGTCAAAGAAGAAATCTGGGAGACAAATGTGTTGTACTGCGGCTCCTACACCTAAAATACAAAAACCTGCAGCTGGCATAGTTTTAAGCTGCCCGATATGAATAATTTTATAGGTGTGAAAGCAAGCAAAAATAGCAAAGAAACCTCACTTAGCTGCACTTACAGTATGCAGTCTGTATGTGAAAAGTCAAAACAATTGGTCCTGCTTACAATCTGGCAAACTTCCTGCACTCACCACAGCTGCAACCGCAAACCTAAGCCCTAACCTGAGCAACTCCTCTCTGCAACACCCTCAAACACGACTGGTCCGATGGTGTCGACCTGTGTGGTCATTTTGTGTAGTCGGCCTGCCCCCCTTGTGCTTGTGCCTCAAGTTTGAAAACCCTCTCCCTGCCGTTACATAATATGCCTTCTTTATTGTATTAGAGTGCCTCTAATACAAACAATGAAATCACATATGGACAACTGCCAGCAGTTTAAGGAGGGAATTACAGTTAAAGCTGAAACTGTTTACTTTATAAAAGGGCTCAATGAGGCCAAGGGGCAACCAAAACAAATATATTGTATTCATTTTAATATTTATGAGGAAAAAAGGTTCTTATTTGCTACATTGTACAGTGCACTCCATGATGTCTTTATTAGTTAATGTAGTCAGTCATCACACTGTTTTTATTAGTGGTAAAGGAGTGTAGGTTCATTTTCCAGAGTTTTTTGTTCATTAACTTGGGTTTCCACCAGCCTGGACATCTATGACAAAATGTTGCCCCCTAGTGACCATTTCTGTATGCCATGGGTAAAAGCTCACAAAATCTAGCACTGCAACACAAAGGTTTTATTTTTATTTGTAATATATGCATCATGGGTTTCACCTATGAATTGTTTACCAATGTCACTGTAGATTTTTTGCCAGAGGGATATACAGGTGGTAAGTGACTATGTGTATATCTGCCTCCCTAAATTGGGCATGATAAAGACTTATGTTAGGGTTTACTGTCAAGAGTTATCCAGCTTCCTGATAATGGTGTATTTTGGGACATTAAGCAAATCATTTTCATGTTTAATGCACTTTAATTTAACTTAAATGTGTAATGTCTACAAAGACTGTGCTTACAGTGACTCTTCACGGATAGATTTGACATGATTCAAGTTACATTTCTGATATCATTTACAGAGTATATCTTGCATTTATAGCACATTCATCAAACACGATCCTTAAAAGTCCACCCAGAGCAGAGGAGATAGTCTGAATGAAGCACAGAAGAGCAATACTCTTTAGGAGGTCATATGAGAAAGTTATTCTGCACCAGACATTAATTTATTTAGCAGCTCTACCAGCTCTGGGGAGAAAGTGATTAAAAGGTGGAACTTTAATTGGGCAAGCAGCGGGAATGTGGAAATTTGCCAAGACACCAGAGGTACTCTCCATCTCTTATGTGCAGTGCCATGGGATCTATAAAGCCGCAAGAACCTCCTTTTAACATCTTCCCCAGAAGGCTGGATCTCATACGGTGCAATCTCACCGGGGGGCATTGCCGTGGGATTTCTGTCCCTACAGGTCCACCAAAAACTAGACTTCTCCCCCTTGTTCTCCCACCCACGCCTGTGATAATGGTCTCACTTAGAAGCAGATCCAGCAAAATCAGGCCCAAAGGTGCAATAGCTGCTGAGTATCATCATTGTATTAATATGGATATAGAGCTGGGCAAGGCCCTGTACGTATAAACTGTACTGTTGTTGCTGAAGGAGTGAAATCTCACTCTCTCTCTCTGATGGCACTTTCTCTAGTGTGGCCACAACCCCCCTCCTCCCAACACACACACAAGCAGACGAATAAACTCACCACAGCCTCTCTCTCTGCTGGGTGCACCTGAACTGATTGTCAGGGGACTGTTACATATTGAGTCTCCGGGTCGAAGCGAAAAACACGTTGTGCGAAATATATACATCTGTCTGTACTTTTTTGCTTTGTATATTTTCAAAGCCAAAGCAGTGTTTCAATGGAGAGCAAAATAAATGCATTTCTACTGCGCGCTTATACACATATACACATGTAACTGGCATGTAAATATTTTCCTTTCATGGCTTGTCGCACCCCCAGTGACCAAGTCCTCCAACTCCAGCGGCCCGTTTCCGCGCAGGCGCCGCGGCTCTTATTTTGAAGCGACCTCCACAGGAAGTGCATGGAAAGAGGCAGCAACTGTTGCGGGATTCACGGCGCTCCTGGGGGATTTTTTTTCCTCTCTATTTTTCTGCTGCTGTGTTCCGGGCTACAATAAAAACAAGAGCAGCTCTGCCATCACAGACAGCCATGTCAGAGACGTACGGTATGCAGGGTTGGGCGGTGTTTCCAGTAACGCCGATTCACGTTGTTGACATTGTACATGCGTGGGAATGAGAGGGGTTGGGGGTTGCTACATTTAAAGGTCTTAGATCTGGCTTTGGGTGGGGGGTTGCAGAGTAACACCACAGTAAATAAACGGGCCTGTGAGGAGCAAATCCCAAGCATCCGACAGCTGAGGTCATTGCATAGCGGTATAGGCAGTGATTTTGCTGTGCATGCATTGAAATGGGGTAAAAGGGCACGTTTTGGGCAGGGTGTTGTTGGTCATTATTCGCAGGTGCATCCCTAATGGGTTACAACGTAAATAAATGACAGCGATCACGTAGGAAGATGTGCATACAGGTTCACTGAAACATTAATTCGTTATTAAGGTAATTGCTAGGATTAGAGAGCACCGGGCATGGTTGGTGGTGATGGGTATAATGTCTCCCAGCTGACAGCTGTTTTTAGTTGGGTCTAACTTCCTCCTGGTAGGTTATTTATATATTAATTTAAACACACCAGGGATATTGGAATAAACTAATCCCAACAGGGATAAATAAGCACATATTATTACTGCTTAAGACTACACTAAGGTGCAGCCGTTCACAGAAGCCAAGGGCAAGGTGGCAAATGTGGGTACCCTTAGTTGTTTGGCATCACAGCTATACATACTTGATATTGATAGCTTTCCATAGAGGAGAACTGGCCGGAGATCGAAATGGGAAAAGCTGCAGTGCATATCTCATTCTAGATGCTGACAGGTATGGTCCCCTAATTGGATGGATGTGGTTGTTGGCATCTGTTGGCACCCAGTGAAGAATGTGTGGATGTGTGTTTGGAGGCCATCCCAAAGATGCCCGTCCCTGGCAGGTGCTCCACACATCTGTTCAAATTGGCTGGCTCTCCGAGTAGGACCCAGGAGCTCACACGAACCTTGACCCCTTTCCAGCGAGTCTTTATAGCCAGGCGACCTGATCACGCAGCAGCTCTTGATGTGTTTTTTTTTTTTTTGTGCGCGCAGATTTCCTATTCAAGTTTTTGGTCATTGGGAATGCAGGCACGGGGAAGTCATGTCTCCTTCACCAGTTCATCGAGAAGAAATGTAAGTACATCTACATAAAATGTTTTTAAATGAAAAGCTTTAATGGGCATCATCATGACTACGTTGTTTTTATACACCGTAGGAACTGGGCGACTGTGTAGAGTGTGAGAAATGCAGATGGAGAGGGGATTCTGTTGGGTGCCTCTGGCCATTTGGGTTTCTCCATCATGGTTTATTGATCTAGTCGTCTCATCACACTCTGTTTTAAAGTCTCTGTCACCCATGACCATTGTAATGGCACGCCTTTATTCTCCATCCTAAATGGCTCCTCAACTCTTCCCAGCGTCCAATTAGGAGGTTGTGGCGCAGAAGGAACGGGATAAACAAATAATTAATTTAAAAAACTTAGCAGTGCAGATGGTTGGCAACTATGAAATCAACAGTGCAGGCCAAATGCAGGGATATCATAGACATTGTCTGAGAGGATTGAGGGAATTACCCGATCGCTCAAGTGTGCTTTTTGCTTTGTTTGGTAATGCCTTGATGGTGTTGGTTGTGAACCAGTTGTGCATGAGAGTAGCCCTGTATAGAAAAGCATAATATAATTTTTGCATAGGATGCTTTCTTTTGATTTCTTCGGTCATACGCTGTCCACATTTTTGAATATGCACTTTGATGTTTAAATGCTCTCTCTGCTGTTCTAAGCTCTCCCCTTTCTCTTTGTCCAGTCAAAGAGGACTCCAACCACACCATAGGAGTGGAGTTTGGCTCGAAGATTATAAATGTGGTGAATAAATTTGTCAAGCTTCAGATCTGGGACACGGCAGGTCAAGAACGATTCAGGTGTGCTTCTGAAAATGTCCAGGTTTCCCAAATACATACAGCTGCTTTAGCTGTTCTCTGTGCACTGCTGGTGAAATACAGCCAATGAATAATTACTTTTTTCAAACGCCATGGTTTCCATCTATTTCCATATTTCTATCTTTACAATTTTATAGATTTTTTTACATTATACTGCTACACTTTATAATTATTGTTAGTATATTGCTTTTAAATGTCTCTGGCTCCTGTAAAAGCAATCCTCTGAATAACCCTTGCTCTGTAAACACTGGAGGTAGTGGGAATCCCACATCAAACATCGATTGGCTTTTGTAGGTCAGTATCACAGTGCGCCGGCAGCATTGCGTGGCTGCGGTTGATTGGGTTAGCGGTTTCCATGACACCTCCGTATTTTCTACCGGCAGGTCGGTGACTCGTAGCTATTACAGAGGGGCGGCCGGGGCTCTCCTGGTATATGACATCACCAGGTAAGAAACTCCCTACCCTCAGACACTCCCGGCAAAGCTGCTAATACAGTCACAAAACCGAGCAATCTGTCATGGAATGGAATGTTAGGACTCATTCTAGAATGTCTTTAAGCCTCCAAAGCACTAAAAGAACCGAATACTACAACACAACCTTAATAGTATAGGTAATAGGATCTGTGTGCGTTTCTAAAAGGGACAATACATACAAATACCATTAAGATACTACGCTAGAGAAGGTCATGCTCCTTTGGCTTCCTGTAGCTTATTGATCCCCCAGTTTCATTGAATTACCCTCGAAAACCATCATCAGTTATACGGGTTGTCAGATGTTTCCATCCACGCTCAGCTATTATCGTCGAGAAATAGTTTTCAGCAATTGAATCAGGTTTTTAAACATTTTCCCACCTTACAGTTGCTCCTTCACTCTGTTAACCCTTAATTGAATTCTAGACTTGATTAATTGACCGCCTATACCCAGCCGCGCCGTTTGTGTTTCACGTGCAGCCGAGAAACCTACAACGCTCTGACCAACTGGCTGACGGACGCCAGGATGCTCGCGAGTCAGAACATCGTCATCATCCTGTGCGGCAATAAAAAGGACCTGGACGCGGACAGGGAAGTGACCTTTCTGGAGGCTTCGAGGTTTGCACAAGAAAACGGTGAGTGTGGCAAGCGGTGCACAGGTCAGTAAAGTGGTCTGCTGCTCTCGCCTGTGACTGGAAATCCTCAGCTGCTAAATTTAGACCTCAAAGTCAGCATTTGGTGCAGTGAAGGGAAAGCCCGGGAGGACTGAAACTCAGAAGACCCGGTGGACTCTCGGATGCATAGAGAAACAAATGGTGGAAGTTAGTGGGTGTGGGATGTAAAGTTCAGTCTGGAGAAGTTTTACATCTTCGTTTCACTTCACGTTGAAGTGTATTAATAAATTCGAGCTCTGCCAGAACAACAAAACCAAAGAACAAACCAGGATTGTCAGGACTGAATTCCTGCTATTTTCTGTAATTTTTGTCTTTTTTTTAAGCATAAGCCAATTACTTCTCCCCCGAAAGACTGCAGAAATGGCTTTGTCATTTACTTCAGCTGGAACACGTCTGAAATCTCTTTTAACATCTAATACTAATAGAAATGATTTGAAGGTTGCTCAGGGATATATTTAGTTTTTATATGCCAGACTGAGACAGCAGTGTTTGACTTTAATTCGAGACTGCAGGGGCCAGACAATACAAACAAATCATATCAGCATAATGGCTTATATTACTGCTATACCTCAGCACAAATCCAATAACCGTTGCTCTTAGAGTTATAACAGTATAACTGGGTAAACAACACACTTAGCTCCTAACTAAAAACTAAATATTCTCCAAAATAATCAATAAAGCACAACATAAAACAGGAAGTGTTGCTTGTGGCTAAACTATATCTGAGAGTTTTAAAAACATACAAAAGGCTGCATAGAAAGTGACTTTGCTCAGTGATCAGTTCAAATTAAGAGCCTGTTTAAGGCTAGTAAGAGGAATAAACTTATCAGATTTCTGCAACCTGCTTTCCTGAAGACTTACAGCCACCACACCACTAGAGGGCATTGCAGGTCAATATGTGGCCACCCTCGATTACTGAATTATTTTTAGTTTTTTTTCTGTTTGTGCGGCTTTGCGTTTGTAGAGCTGATGTTCCTGGAGACGAGCGCGCTGACGGGAGAGAACGTGGAGGAGGCGTTCATGCAGTGTGCCAGAAAAATCCTGAACAAGATTGAATCAGGTATGGGGCTTCTCTCCACAGCTTTACTTAAACCATCACACCTTTTTTTGTTTGGTTTGTTTTAATTATGAAACCCCATAGCGTTTTTAAAAATGTGCCGGTTCCGTTTCTGGGCTGCCTCATCTTCCAGCTTTTGTGGGTGTCCTCACTCAGAGGGTAAAGGTCAAATATGATACATTCCAGTTATCCTTGATTGATTAAGGCCAGTTGTTTATTAATTAATTGACGATTCTTTGTTTTTTTTTTAGTTTTTTTTTCTTTTAGTGGCCACTGAAGTTCGAAGCATACAAATTATAATGGGGGGAAAAAACTATGAGGTTATACATTACTGTTTAAGTAGGGAAATTTGATCAGATTTTTCTGGTGATTTAAAGGTTTTTATTAATTAATTAATTCTTCATTACCTGATAAAGTTCACTGGACCAGTGGCCATTTTGTTCTTCATTATCATTTCTTTATAAACAGTATAAATGTCAGAAAAAAACATCTATATAAACACATATGATAGTCTTCCGAGTATTTTTATGCATCTCTGTAACATGAGCCGAGGTGAGCGTAGGGAACTGAGGTCGACTACCGTGTGTCGCAGGAGAACTGGATCCAGAGCGGATGGGATCTGGGATCCAGTACGGAGATGCTGCCCTGAGACAGCTGCGATCCCCGCGCCGAGCACAAGCCCAGAGCACCCAGGAGTGTGGCTGTTAGCGCCTCCACTGCCTCGCGTGGGAGAGCAAGGTGAGAGGGACCCGCCGGGCCCCGGGGCCGCCCACCGCCGCAGCTGTTCTCGAGACAGAGAGAAGGGCCGTATCGGTTTCAAACGAACTACGGGCTGCCTATTCCCGTGGATACCGAGCAGTGCCAGAGCAGCCACTCTAAGGTTTCATCTAATTATATAATCGTTTAGCACTGGACAAATTTCAACTGTATAATATAACACACCCACACACACACAGAAAAGTACAGTGCAAGATGCAGTACCACATCTACCACAAAAAGTGGCGCACTATTTCAGTGTGAGAGATCTGATCTGCTCCTGTGGGTGGTGTCAGATAGTGCAGTGCTGGGATAACAGTTTATAGCTGGCAAGACAGAGAGCACAGGAATTACAGAGCAGTGAGAGCTTCAGAATTTCTAAATTTTAAAATTGCTCATTGCTCAAGAAATCGCAACCCCAGCCTCGGATTACTCTTCGAGTGGGCCGTTTCCAACCAAAATAGGCCGACCTTTCCAAATGTCCTACGAGTCGTCGATGTTATTTCTCTGTTATGACTATTGCTTGATGGCAGTATCTTGTGGAGCTGTGAAAGGATCATTGTATCGCTCCTTTGTGGGCAGGAGGAGGCTCCCAGTTGCACTCTGTATTTGGCGTCTCAAGCCACTTCTCTGTAGTCTATCTTGGACTCTGGCTATTTTTGTGCCCCTCAGCCATGCGCGAGTCAGCTCTTGCAATTCTGGATGCAGATGACACAGCAGTTTTTGGCGAGCCTCTGCTTTTATTGCCATATTAACAGATGACTCCCGCGCGAGAGGGAAAAAAAAAAAAAAAACATGGCCGCCCATTGCCACTGAAATCGGGTGCTGCGACTTTCAAGAACCCCACCCCCCACAAGGCCCAGTACTGCTAATAAATTCAGGGGTCTATATTTAATCCCAATGCTGCTCCCGTCCAGACTTTCTGCTGTTTTTATTTTATTTTAGTACCTTATTTGGAATCTGTGGTAATTGAACCTGCTAGGGACTTAAACTGAAAAGTAGAACACCCAGAGAATTGAAGTTAGTTAATGTAAATTGTGTTGCATGATCCAGGTGCATAATGTACAGTGTGTAGAACAAACTCAAGCTTTCATCTGTTGCTTCCCACACTAACAAAGCACCCGTTTGACCAAAACTCTTCCCTTTAAGGTAGTTTTTAATGGTGCTTTGTAAATTGAAAGGATACACTGCCAGTGTGAATTCTGGTTTAAGAAGGTTTGGTATTTATTTACTCTTTCTTGCATAAACTATCCCCATATAAAGACTAGAAGACTGGTTGTTTATTCATCACCCTATGAGGCTGTTTGAAGGGCTTCTGAAATTCAAGGGCCCATTTCAGACAGGTGGCTGGGATACACAGAACTGCTTAGAGAGAACCGCTTGATTTCTGTTAACACAACTCTGAAGGTCACCAAGTTGAGACCTGACAAAACCTGCTAACTTGCACTAATTAAGCAGGCCTGTGTTCCAGTTCCACAAATCAGGACTTGCATAAGACACCCGCGCGTCTCCCAGGACCCAGGGGTTTTCCTAACGAAGAGAAACAGGAATTCACTGGTCCACATCTCTCCCGGGCAGGTGAGAGGCACGGGGGAAGTTCAGATTGGGCTCACAGGCTGCGAGATTCCCTGAACTTCCTTCCACTACATATCAAGGTGCTGTCAGAGAGACCTGGAGAGTCCCGGCCCCCCAGCCCCACCCTGAGGCACAGTCCGCTCCGGAGAATTTAGTGGAGGAAGTCTCACCTGACCAGACCAGACCAAGACACGGTTACAGACCACCTCTGCCATGTACCTCTCGCTTAAGTATTTTCTTGTATAAAGTATCGATGACACTGTAAATCTCTTAAAAGCATGTTTTATTGCCTGACCTACAGAGTACTAATCATTAGATAAAGGCACTAATGATTCCTCATTTTAACATATCTTATTAACGACTTTGTCCGATTCTCGAGTGAGCTGTCATCATCGGTAGTGTTTATTGCACAAGCTGGCTGTACTGACCTGTTCGTTTATTCCTGTAAGTGATGTTCCCAATGGGTTTTTTGTTTTCGTTCGTTCTTATGACATGCCAGCATCTCTTGCTTTGTTAATTTATGTTCATAAACGTTTTGGTTTGTTTTTTTAAGTAAAAAAAGATATGAAAACACATATTTGTATTTATCTTTTTAGGAATACACCCCATTTGTGATGTCTTACAGATTTCTTGTGCTAATATTTACAGTCAAATTGTATTCCATTCTGCCTGCACCAACAGACCATGTAGTAACTTCTCCCCTGTCAATTATTGCATAACACCCTTTACATATACACAGCTTCAGTAATTTTACGCACTTGATATTCTGCGTTTACGTGGAAAGAGTATCCAGTTTATGCTCTTTGAATCGAGCATGTGCAGCACGCTTCCCACAGCAAACCTGTGAGCGGCGAAAGTGTGTTTGAAGTTCACCTGTACTTCTGTTGAAAGCTGCCTTTCTTCTAGACTAGTATTTAACAATAGACATTCATTTGTATTTTGTCCGATATGGAATTTCATATTATGGAGATATTTCTAGGTCTTAATTCAGTGCGATGTCAATGCAGACCAGATGTTTGTATTTATGTATACGTGCCCCCCCTCCCCCAATCAAGGCATTTTGTAATTTCATAATCTTTTCAAATCCTTAAAGTTTCATCAATCGACAAAAATATTGTACGTCAGATTGTCTCTCCTTTCACAGTTTTCTGGGTTTGTCCTCGTATTCGGCCTGTTCTGTTTACATCGCTCTGAGATGTATTTTCTCCTATATGCCATCCACAGGAGTTTTTGTTTTTCTCTCTTCCATGCCTAATGGTTTATTTAATCTTGGTTTACTTCAGCGGTTCGGTATTGCAATGGAGATTGCTGCTGGGAACCAATGGGAAGCCTGTCCTCCAAATTAAAACAGGACAGAACATGGCATGATACCTCCCAGGCTGCAGCTACAGATACTTTCTGCATCGACTTGCTCTTTACATGGTTTACATATTGACCGATATACACATATTACAAAAAATAAAGTGTGTTGTATATAACTACCCAGCACAGCGCTCCAAACCAGGATTTTTCATTAATAAAATGTCTGAATACAAGTTGCTTTTATAACCTAATTAGAACGGAGTAGTGTTCATGGATGAGACTGTCAGTTAATTGAGTGATTCACCTGAAGATAGCTTTGAATTGCGCTTATGTTGCGCTGGATAAGGGTGTCTGCCAATAAATAATAATAATAATAATAATAATAATAATAATAATAATAATAGCTCAGTGTTGCTTCCTTCAGAATGGAAGCGTCTCTAAAGGGCAGCGTGGGGAGCCTGGTAATCTGTACTGAGGGATTAATGGGTCCTAACAGGATCCCATAGAGTCCACTACTCCAGCAACCAGATATCAGCCTTAACGCTGGTCTAAGGCCAAATCCCTAGTATAGCATTGCAAGAATATACTATTGCATAGTGTTTTTTTCTTTTTTAAACCTTATTCAGGAAGGCATTTTTGGGGGGGACCTTTATATTTGAATGCTTAGGAGTTTAAAAGTCAATTTGTAATTAGCTTATGTTATAAATGCAAATTATGTAGCAAAATAAATTATTAGAATTAGAACAATTCAATGGTTTATTGGTCTAATGTTCAATTGGAAGATGGCTGCTCCACCAAGATGATGGAATGTGAGAAGTTGGAAAAAATCTACCATACATGGACCCACTCAAAAGCCCTATACTTTATTTTGTATTTCAACAAACTCCCTCAGCTCCTGTTTAATAAAAATCATATGTATGTTTTTCACCTCCACTGTCCTTGAATTAATCTAGTACCTATATGATGCATGCTTCTTGTTGTTATGAAAATAATAATCAAAACCTGTTTGTCCGCCACAGACAGGCAGAAAAGGCCTGGGGAGATGGTCAACCATTGATAGGTCAGAGTTTACCCTTGTGTGGCCTCTGTCCCTACACCCCCAACCTTGACCAAGCTTGGACTGACTCAGGACCCAGCTGCTGGAGTGAAAAGATAACACTGCCTGGTGTGTCAGACCTGGGAGTATCTGTAGCCTGCATTTAACAAGGCAAGGGACAGCGCAAGTGCACTTTGCTGACCCTCCATTGATACAAACTTGATTGAGATATGCATTAAACAGACTGTTGTAGCACCACAGCGGCTGAGATCGGTTACCGTCAGCGGGGATGGGGTTCACGCCGAGCAGCACACACACCAAACGAGTCTCATGGCCGTAGTCCTAATCAGCTCCTCTTCCCGATGTCTGCAAAGCTCACCATTGCCCTCCTGCACTTCCCCTCTGGGACAATGGTCGTGCAGCACAGATGTCCGCAGCTCTGCGCGGGTCTGCGTGGCTCCACCAATGGGATCGGTGCGATTCTGCATATCTGTGAACAAGAAAGCGAGCTGTGTGCTGTGAGCTGAGTGCAGGTGTGCTTCACCTGCCTGCGGGGGGTAGTCCATGTGGTGGCGCTGTCAGCCCGGGGGGGGAGGGTCCCTTTCTCTGTCATATACCCACCACATTTATTCATTTACTGTTTAACCACGTTTATGTTTCTAGTCGTTTACATTTCTCACACGTTGATATTTCTATGCAATTTATGTATTTAAGCTGCAATCCCCCCCCGGGCACCCCTTTATATTGTGTAAGCAAGTGTTAAAATAAGGGGGATACCTATTACAACTGTTAGGGTAGTCTGTCATGTTTTGGTTATTCACATTTGTTGGAGAGATTTGATAGGGATTGGCAAATTGAAATCAAGTGGGTGAAGATAGAATAATAGAACTGAAAAGTGGAAGCATTTCATTACACAAAGAGTTGTAGGTGTAGGGAGAGAAAAAAAAAGACAAAGCATGTTGTGAATGCTGACTCACTGAGATCTGAGTGGGGGAAAAAAAAGCTTATGGATACTGGATACATAGGCTACGAGCAACCAGATGCTCAAACTGAAATGAAGAGGGTCTCCTCTGGAACATAACCTTTCTTGCGCTATTGAAAATATGGGGCAACTGCTCCCTTCACAATACGATTCCTACAATATAATGTACTCAAAACACTAGCAGAAAAATGCTGCAAAACAGTTAATCTGTACACCAGTACTATTTACACACCAAGGGATTTACTAATGAGAAATGGCAATTCATGATTTTTTGTTTTAATGGATTTAATGGAATTTCCCAACTTTACAAAATCAGAGCATAAAAGCATACATATATTTAAGATGCCTTTTTCAAAACTTGTACAATGCTGGTCCCACATAAACCTGCTCAACACAAAATCCTGTTCACTGAAACATAAAAGCACTTTTGTTGAGGCAAAAACAGGTAGTGAATCGAGAGCAGTAGTGCCAGATTATTATTATTATTATTATTATTTTTTTTTTTTTTTTTTTTTTTTGTATTATTTCTTGGCAGACGCCATTATCCAGGGTGACTTACAACATAAGTGCAATACAAAGTGCAAAAATACAGTTCAGTACAAAGGCATCAAACATTACAAATTCAAATTTACATTAAACAGAACCATTCAAAATATAATACATTTTACAACTTCCAATTTACACAGGTAAGTACAGTAAGTGAGGTCATACATCTGGATTCCAGAGCCCCATTCAGTCGACTGAGTTTCGGGGACAGGAAAGAAACAGCAGGCACAGGGGGATGCGGTGAGATTTCCCTTTCCGCACAGCTTCAAGGTCAAATAGTCTGATTAATGAGATGTGGCAGGTTCCCAAATGCAGATTAGAAGACTTTTCAGGAGTGGAAAATAACTCTGGCAGCCACCAAAGACTTTGGTGGCCAGTTCCCCAAGCCCACCCCCCGCCTCGATGAACCCAGGACAGGGGATCAGGTTACAAAATCTGTCTGCTACTGAACTGACTGTGGGCTGGAGAGAGCAGAGCTGTGAGGTACAGTTGCTGTATGAGATTATGACATTGCTCAAGGGGGTTGTGTGTGCTGAAAGAAACCCCCACAGCGAGAAGTGTGCCACTGTCCTGTCATCTGGCAGCCCTTTGGTGGATTTGACTGTGTTCTTACTGTTTTCAATTACACAGTCATCTCTGTTTAGGGATGTGACAACATAAACTACAATTTATTCAGAATATAAATGAAGTCAGTTCAAATGTGTCCAGACTAAAGTAAATTTACTCCTTTTTTGTATTCTTGGAATCTGAAAAACAGTTCCATATACATTTTGATTTAACATGTATTCATTTACTTAGTCCAATAGAATAAAATGTGTTTTGTGTGTGTATGTGGGGGGGGCGATTAATAGAGAAAATAGGTGAACATATACATAAAATGAGTTAATTCATAACTGCATCAAATCTATTACCAAAGGGAAAATGTCTCATCTTGCAAACAAAGTCCAAGGCCAATACCAAACCTTTAACCTACCCATAATCCCCAACTCACTAACTTGTACCCAACTGTATTGCGAGATGCCACTCTCCCCTACAAAGTTGTGCTTCGGTCCAGGCCTTAGTCCGAGTGTCTGCCACAGGGTCACACAATGAACATTATGTCATGGTATGAAGGAATGGGTTCAGCATTGGAAGCAGGTGTCACATATATTGTTTCACATTCGCCAGGCTCTCGCTATGAGGCCGTGACGTCTCCGTGTGCGCTCGGTGTTGCCAGCCCCCACTGCCTCCACGCTTTGTGCTTCTATTCCTGTGCTCTGCCTCACGGTGTGAATATTCCCAGGGACCTGCGAGGGGATCGTGTTCCAGCAGCTCTCGGTTCAGGTGTCAATTTAACAATGGGTCCCTTTCCCAGCTGGAGTCCAAACACTAAGCTGACCCCGACGCACATTTCCGACTGCCACAGCTGTGCGGGGGGGATGGCTACAATTATTGGATCTGGACACTTCACTTTGCATGCGATTTCAGCTCAATCAAAGTGGTCCGAGTCATCGAGTCAATACGTGAAAATAACCATTCAAATAATAGTAATTACAACCCAGAAATATCAACATGCACGTTTTTCCTAATGAGAAGACAAACTCAAAATGTATTTGTTTTTTTTAACAGGCATCTTAGTTAAAATAAAAGATGTCTTGTGTCACTTCTGTCTAATGTCAAAGAATTATCTCACTTAATCCAGAGTGAGAGATTGTATGCAGCTGTATGCTGATAACTGTTGCAAATGAGTATTTAAAATGAGTTAAAATGAGTATCAGAAAACAGTTCCACAGAAATACAACCATTTAAAAGTGATTTATTCCAAACAATACACATTTATCAAACCTACATAGTGTAGACCAAAAATAAACACACACGATTTGTTGATTGAAATACAAATACAGTTATCAAAAAGTCCAACCCCAGAAACACTATCATCTTCTAACATCATCTTGGTCCACCACTTAAAACAAGTTTAAGCCTATCCAGCATTGCACTGCACAACACAATCACTAAGCTCTGCTATCCAGAGATGTGTTCTATAGACCTAATAAACAACGCAAAGTGCTAAACATCTTGCTGACCCTTTGAGAATGATCTTTAATGTGCCTGTAAACATCAGTGATTTAAATACATAGGTGTAAAAATATAAATGACAAGGCAACTATAAAGTGCTTTGAACTCCCAATTCATGATGACCTGTGTCATTCTAAAGAGGCTTGCTAAGTACATTCCTGGTGTGGCCATATTTTGCCACAAGAAGATACCGTTGATTCCGTGTGACATCTTCTCTGCCTAAATTTGAACGCCGACAGACGTGTCAGTTTGCTGCGGACACTTTCCCAACAAGACTACACAGTTTTTCAATAGCATAACTCCCAATTCAAAATAAAAAATACAATCTCTGGGAATGTGTTCCACTTGGCCCTCACGTGTAATTGTGCTAACATAAGTCTTGCAAGAACTGGAATGCATTCATTGTCTTTATAATTATCCTGTGTACTATTATTAAAGATAGGTGTAGGTTTCAAGCAGTGAAAAAACACTATTAGGGAGGTTTTGAAGCCACCCTTGAGAAAGCAAGACCAATTAGTGCATTTACAATACAATATAACAAAAGATACCGATACTAAACAGACAAAGTTAGGTATGTTACTGTCAATCCTGAAAATGTGGCAACATCACTACAAAATCTGAGCCCTGCACAGCTTGGAAGCACAGCATCTGTAAACTTGTATTTGAACCCTGCTTTGTCTATACATTCATTAAAGAAGATAAACGCATTAATACAGCTTTTAAAATGAGTCAAATCTAGACGTGTCTCATATTTTTCTCATTTGTGTAATCCTGATTGGACTGGAGACACTGTTGTTTGGCTATGTGTTACCCTGAGCAAGTTACCGTACTTATTTGTGCTCTGTTCTTTGGCTAAGAAATAAATCCAAGGTCCTTTTGTAAGTGACTCCCCTTTTGGTTCACCCCACTAAGTCAATTTGGATAAAAACATTGATTAAATGGCTTATTATAAAAAAATGCCCACACAGACTGCAAATGGTCAGAAATCCAGGCTTTGACAGTAACATGCCTTTTAAAAAATATTATATTTAATAAACATTTTTCTGTAACACTGCTTTTCAAACAACATGCCACTAGAAAACTGGACAAAAAAGTATTGGAAGTCATCAACAAATATGATAGATGGTGAATTAAAAACAAAACAAAAAGTACTGAATATTGTGTCTTAATTAAAGGTTTCTTTTGATCAGCAAGGAACAGTAAGTCAGTCTTTAAAATAGGCTGGCACAAATGGAGCTAAATAAATATTAATACTTATATAAAATAAACAGTTGGACAGGTTTTGTTCATTTTGTCCTGAATTAAACTGAGCAATTATCATCATTTATTCAAGACGTAACTTTTGTTTTAAGCTAATAGAGTTCCCAGCAACGTGTTGAAAGTGAACCTGGAATATCTTTTGGACTAAAACAAATTATATCTGTCTTTACTGTAAATGTACAAATCATAGAAAATATAAAATGGAAGAAAGGAAATAAGTATAACAACCCTGATTTTAGTTCTGAATATTAGCATCTGTTTCAGGTGTAAATGTTAGTAAGTGGAAAATTCAGAGGTATTCTAGTAATTAATGTATAATTATATAAATTGAAGACCATATATAATTTATAATTGGTTTAAAGTCCATAATTTCCCCAAGACACTATCTGGAAATAAAAAATCAGCACTTAAAGTCAGTCTTGTGAGGTAGTGTGGGATTTCCAGTATCGTCTTCAGTATTTCTTTATAATGGTAGTTATGGACAAAAGTTTAAACATCCTTAAAAAAAACATAAGGATCGTGGCAAACTATCAACATGTGACTGCCTTCCACCCTTTGAACATGCTTTTTGTTTTTCTCTTTATTTAAATTTTATGAGAAAAAGATTGTCTACCACAGATACAGTCTTTCAGTTGCCAAAGTTTGACAAAATGGTCTGTGACTGAGTGGAAGTGTGCAGCTCTTATTTTGGGATATTTTGTCAGATTTCAGATTTTTATTTTATTTGGACAACGGGGTTTTAATTTCACGTCCAAACTATTTAATCACTTTCTCCCACTTATGTAATGTTATTCCTGCAGTATACACACTGCATGACTCACTGGCGTTTCTGATTGATGCCAACTCACTGCTCAAGAGATAAATGTCACTTCAGATGGGTACATTGTTGTACATAGTGCAGAACATTATCTTGATATGAAGCCGAGAAATACTGTTGGTAAATATTAATATAAAGACAAATAAATAATAAAATAAAACTATATGGCTCTGGAAAAAAATAATAAAACATTAATCTTAAGCTACAATTTCTGTTCTGCCGAGCTCAAAGAAGGTAAATCTTTGAAATGCGACATTGGTCACATAAGCATGAAAACAAAAAAACAACAACTTTAAATTAAATTAACAAAATTGTAAACGTTAGCAAAGCATGTTTCTAAGTTGTAATAGAGCTGGAAGTAAGTCCCAGTGAATCCTGAACACCTACTTCACTTTTTCTGAGCAATAACTTGACTTCCCTGTGAGTACCTGGCAGTTGACCCTGTGGACAACAAACCAAACGCTGTGGAAATGCTGACGTGAGAAATTCGACTGAGGGTGTTGACTGCTGTGCTGCACCTTACCACCAGCAAACGCCCTGCTGCCGGCTTTTACCGAGACCTCGCCGAGAAGCACCTCATATATTCGGTCATCCAAGGGTTATCGGCGGGCGGCTGCTTGGCTTTGGGGCCGTTCTCCGGCTCAGCGGAGCGCACCCGTCTCCTCTCCAGGGTCTTCACACGTTTCTCGATCTCCCGCCTGGTCTTGGCCCGCAGCGCAGACGCGTGGATCTGGAATGAGGCACGCCTGTTTCAGAGCCTCCACTACCCTGAGACACCAAGAAGGAGCCAGTTGTCTCTCTTTATACCACCAGCCTCACTTATCGACCGGTTTTCCCTCTTGAAAGGCCTGTCCCAGACTAGACGGTATAATTAGGCAGGACTGTACTTTTTCTTTAACATGCCATAGTAAACACAGTACCAGGAAGAGGCATACAGGTAGAGCGTGACATTTTCAGCTCTCCAATTAGAGACAGCCTAATTATTTACTGTAGATAGATCCTGACTGAGATCTGAGAATTTCTAATTGTTGGAGAGGCAGCTGTTATAACATTACATATATAAAGAGGAATCAAAATTGTACAGTCTAAAGATCACAATATCATGTGTCTAAGGAGGTAACAACCTCCCTTCCACTTCCCACTGTCCAAGAACTCTTATAAAAGCTACAAACTTAATACAGACTTGTAATTCAACATCTGTAATTAAATAATAAGGCAAACACCTGGACTTTGCAACATTGTTTGGAAGATCAGATCTGTGGTTTTGTTTGAGATGCATGTATAGACATACAATGGTACCAAACTAATGTTTACCAGGGGAAACCAATTGGATTCTGGAAAGGAACTGTACAGATTTATTTAGATAAAGTGCTAGGCTTCTTTGGGACATTTCTGACATGACTAAAAGAAACGTATATTATAAAAATAGGAACAAAATAAATAAGATGGACAGCTAAGATCATGTTTTTTGTCCATTAACTTAATTTTGTGAAGCACTATTTTTGGTTTAATCACACAATACTTTAAAGAACAACTTACGTTAATTTCAAAAATTGAAAACAAACACTTTATTTTCCTACTCATACTCTGCGGTACAGTGTCCATATCCAGACATCCTGACTACTCCGCATCAGTTGTCAGGCATCACTTAGTTTTTCAATCTGCCCTCAGTAAGTTTAGCGTTCAGCCATCAGTCTTATGTGGCATCAAGCATCATGTTTGTTAAAGTGACTGTTCTCATGCATCACTTCAATTTAATTTCAGGTGTCAATCAAATTTCATGTCAGGTGTCAGACTCACTTGGTTTTTGTATCAGGGATCACTCGAATTTAGTGTCAGGTATCAGAGTGTGTTTATTCTGGGACTTAATTTAATAGCCAATGAAATGGCTGAACCATCTTTACTGGTATTTCATTGGTTACACGGAACGTCAATCAAGCCAAAGAACAAAACAGACCGAGGCAGGCAATCATTTCTGTACAGAATGTAGTCTAAATTAATAATAAAAAGCAAACTTAACAAAAAAGATATCTGTGGATAATTTAAACATGGTATTTATAACACAAATATCGTCCATAAAATCAGCTCGGATTTACTACAAAGTAATACAAATGATTGAAATTTCCCTTTAACCAATGAATTTACAGTAAGGACGGTTCAGCCATTTGATTGGCTATTAAATTAAGTCCTAGAAAGAACACACTCTGATACCTGACGCCAATTTCAAGTGATCCTGGATACAACAACCGAGTGACTCCTGACACCTGACATTACATTAGAGTGTCACCTGATATTAAATTCGAGTGACACCTGATACCTGACATTAAATTCGAGTGATGCATGAGAACGGACATAAAATAGGCATGATGCTTGATGCCAAATAAGACTGACACCCAAATATGGGTAGGCTATATCAAATATGAGTGATAACTGGACGCTAAACTTACTGAGGGCTGATCACAAAACTAAGTGATGCCTGACAACTGATGCTGAGGAGCGAGGATGTCCTGATACGGACACCGTACCGCAGGGTCTGTACGGATTCAGGCTCACCTCCTTGGTGGATGCTGCAGGCCGTACATTGTGCGTCTTCTTGAGGCCGGTCTCGGCTTGTTTCTCGGCCCAGCCGTACAGAGCGAACGGGTGTTTGTTCTCCTTCTCGGGCTCTGCAGACTCCCGGGGCTGGCTCTTGCCCTTTGCCGCTTTGCGAGGGGGCCGGGAGGTGGAAGGGGCCGCCCCGCTCTGCTCGGGCTCCACGGGACCACTGGGGGACCCTGCTTTGCCTTTGGACTCCCCTGCAGGAGACTTGCCGTTTTGAGCCGGTTCCGCAATCACAGTAGCCCGTCCTGTGAAGCAAAATGCGTTTGTTCTTAATTAGCTCTGCCAATTAATCAGCAATTATTAATAATAATATTAATAATAATAATAATAATAATTCAAACCTTTATTCAACCATATAAAATGCCGACCTGGCCAAAAGGCAGCATAAATACAGCAGTCAATAAAATAAATTTAAGTACATAGAATTTAATTAAATCAATAGAAATTAAAAACATAATAAAGAGTCAACATGTAGCCTATACAAATGATAATAATAATTAATAATAACACTAATATTAATAATACACTGATCAGCCATAACATTATGACCACCTGCTTAATATTGTGTAGGTCCCCCTTTTGCTGCCAAAACAGCCCTGACCCATCGAGGCATGGACTCCACTAGACCTCTGAAGGTGTGCTGTGGTATCTGACACCAAGACGTTAGCAGCAGATCCTTTAAGTCCTGTAAGTTGCGAGGTGGGGCCTCTGTGGATCGGATTGTTTGTCCAGCACATCCCACAGATGCTCGAATGGATTGAGATCTGGGGAATTTGGAGATTCATCAGACCAGGCCACCTTCTTCCATTGCTCCGTGGTCCAGTTCTGATGCTCATGTGCCCATTGTAGGTGCTTTCAGCAGTGGACAGGGGTCAGCATGGGCACCCTGACTGGTCTGCGGCTACGCAGCCCCGTACGCAACAAACTTCGATGCACTGTGTGTTCTGACACCTTTCTATCAGAACCAGCATTCACTTTTTCAGCAATTTGAGCTACAGTAGCTCGTCTGTTGGATCGGACCACACGGGCCAGCCTTCGCTTCCCACGTGCATCAATGAGCCTTGGCCATCCATGACCCTGTCGCCGGTTCACCTTCCTTGGACCACTTTTGATAGGTACTGACCACTGCAGACCGGGAACACCCCACAAGAGCTGCAGTTTTGGAGATGCTCTGACCCAATGGTCTAGCCTTCACAATTTGGCCCTTGTCAAACTGGCTCAGATCCTTACGCTGCCCATTTTTCCTGCTTCTAACACATCAACTTTGAGGACAAAATGTTCACTTGCTGCCTAATATATCCCACCCACTGACAGGTGCCATGATAACGAGATTATCGGTGTTATTCACTTCACCTGTCAGTGGCCATAATGTTATGGCTGATCGGTATATATTAATGTCATCTTGCAAACCTGTGAGTGTTGACGTCCTAGACGCTCTGCGCTGCGGTGCCGGTGCTGCTCCGTCCGTCCCTGCAGACACTTCCGCGTCCAGTCGGGGTTCGGCGGCCTCCTCGCTCTCCGCTGCCGGACCCGGCCGCTCTCCCGCCTCCTCCTTGGGCGACTCTCCGCTCAGTTTCAGCGGCTCCACTTTGTTCTGGTTCTGCGGGCTAGTGCTGCCGCTCGACTCCGAGCCACTTTCCCAGCCTTCCCAGAACCACGGGTTGTGGGCGTGCTCCAGCAGCCTGCGGGTCGTCCGGTACCGCAGCATGTCCTCGTAACACTTGGAGTAGGTCTCCCATTTGGGGTCTTTGAATTTCTTCATGTACTCGGTTCTGATCTTCTTCGCAACCATGTTTTTGTCGCTACTGCTCTTCGCCCTGTGCAAGTGGGCCCCGTCCCGAACTTCTGCAAAAGTGGGGGGTAATTAGGAGAGCAGCGGCGCGGCCTCCATCCCGCCCCACATTTAAACCAAAACACGGAAAACACGCTTTACGGCACAAAGAGAATAACCCAATCAGCGAGCGGCTATTCTCTTTGTGTCGTAAAGCGTGTTTTCTCCGTGTTTTGGTTTAAGCGTCGATCGTTTTCTTGCTGCGCAGATGTCCGCAGGCCTGCGCGGCTCCACCAATGGGATCGGCGGGATTCTGCAGACCTGCGAGCATCTGCGGCACAATAACGCCTTTCGCCCCACCTCCTACTTTAAACATGGCGTCGATGGAGAAGATAACGTGTAATATAATACAAGCAAACGACACTGGGTAATACTGGATAATACACACCAGTAGAAATGATATGTGCTCCCAGAAAAAAAAAAAAAAAAAACACATGCTGCGTGTTTGTCGCGTACATAAACACATAAAAGGACAAACGTGCAAAATGCGTGTATTATTGATACGGTTTGCGTAACCTAATAAAACACAAAAAAGGCACTGTCGCAGGCTTATTGTAATGCATGCACTAAATCCCAAATCAAAACGTTCAGTGTGATCTAGCTACTCACTGACGTGTATTACCTGCAATGCAAATTAATTGAAATATACATTTTAGGTGGTCTGTTCAGGGTGAAAGTGACATTCAATGAATCAATATCTGCTCCTTTGTTGTACCGTTAGAATGTCGATTTGTATTCATTATCACTCAAAATAAGCAAAGATTTACTTACAGGCTCAGGTCACGCACGGAAGCAAAACATTCAGAGCAGATGCTGGATTGACGTGCTGTGCGCTCGTCACGGCCCCGCCCACTGGATTAAGATTGGGGGATTAGCACGTTTTGTAAACACGGGGTTAAGAGGTATAAACCGGTTGATTCTGTCTGCCCAGGTGATATTTGTGCATTGCATGGCTAAACACATGTTTTGCACAGAAAAGTCTCTCTTGTAGTCTTTTAACTGCGCCATTATTTCATACAAGCAGCTTGCATGCACAAGTCTGTAACTGTAGGGTTTCAATATGATGTGGTCTGGTACTGAATTTATCTTTATAGTTGTGTACATATTTATCATATGTTGTAGGAATTACAAAAGTTGTCCCATGTGCTTTATGCAGTAGAAACTCATCCAGATTAACTTGGTGACTTTAATTTCTTGTCCTGAACTGCATCAGTTATTTATGTATATATGCATGCATTTATTTTCATTTAAACATAGCATTGACAGTTAAGATGAATTGATTATGATCTGTACAGAATCAAAACGTTTCGAAAGTGGTCTTTTTCATCTGCGTTCATCTTTTTCCCCTGTCCGAACGTGTCTATTTTGATTTCCGCTGCCCACATTTTTCTGTAGTCTAGTCTAGAGTCTAGTTTTGCGAAGAAACGGGGGAGGTCAAGAGCACATGACAAGAAATGGTTTTCCCCTCCGTTCAGCGCAGTGTACCACTTCAAAGGTGGAGAGACCTCTTCCGTTGGCACACGTCTGCCCAGGTCTCTCATGACCAGCCAACAGGAAAAGCGGCTTATATCCAGAGGTCTGTGTTCCGCATTAAGATGTTCCAAGTCATGGACATAACTGGACATCTGACGAATGCCCATCCAAACCTGTCTGACTCAAAAAAAAATGCTGGGAGAGTCAACAAGAAGGTCAGAGCGAGTCCAGAGGACAAGCGTGGAGTTCCTGTGTGAGATCAAAAGCAGAGTAGGTGCTTCTGCTGGCGGATAAAAGCTTTCATTCCACTTGAGTGGCCCTGTAAATCTGACAGCCAGGAGGCCCCAAGCCCTGCACACCACTGTTGATTTATCTGTGTGTGTGTGTGTGTGTGTGTGTATATATATAGCTGGCTGGCAAGGTGCATTTTTATAGTTCAAGATAGGGATGACCCTTGTGACATGGAACTCTGCTTGGTTGCAAGAATGGAAGGCTAGCGAGTCTAAAATTAAAATAGTGTAATCAAGACACCATGCCTTAGTAAGGGCTGATCAGGACAGACTTGTTCCCCAACCAGTCTTAACCTGAGAAAGACCGTTTGTCATGTTTCATTGTGTTGTGTATCAATGCTCCAGTTTTGATCCAGGAGATTTGGAGGCATTCCAGTATGCGTAGTGTTTTTTTTCCAGTTAGATTAATTTAGAATGCAGTGAGCCATGTAAATATTTATGCACACTGAACGGAAGCAGAAGCAGAGTTCAGTTAATTGAAATATTTGTGGGGAGTTTGTTTAAATACCGGTGTAATCCAATTATTTTGATTAATGTTTCTACCCCTCTTGGTGTTTTTCTTTGTGAAGTGTTTCATAAATATTATCTTGAGTGAATGGGCACTTTTATGAGGTGTACTGTTTTTATTTGGTCTTAAATGAGTTGCCTGACTGGATTTTGTTCAAAAGGCATTGCAGGAAGCTATATTTCAAGGGAGGTAGAACTGTATAGTGATACAATTCTATGAGCCAAAAATGAAATGTTTTAAGACAGGAGTTCATTACTGTTTAACACTAGTTATGAATGCTTCTATTTGCACTTTGGAACCTGTTCTTTAGTATATCCTATTTCTTGTGTGAATATGTGTTTCTTTTATCCCAAAACATGTGACGTTTCAGTGAAAAGCCCATAGCAATAGGGATTACTGAGAGTAACTGTGTTTCCACTACAAATAGAATTAAAAATGTGAGAGAACTTAATTCCTTCCCAAATTTTTATGATGGTGTCTTCATTATAAACATTTATTGCATATGCCATGAAGCCAAAGGAACTATTAAACTATTGCCCAAGAGCACCTATAAATGGTGTAATTCAACCCAGACACCACATTTTTCATGGACACATTTGGTAAATTGAATAAATTAATAAAGCATTTTCTTTCCCTAGTTATATATGTTAACCAGATGTGTCTTTCAAAACAGATCAAATAATCTGATTAGTTGATTGTAACTGTTTTAATATCTCCTTCCATGTTATTGTACAGTGTGTCTGTTTAAAATCAATAACCATTGTTTAGTTCTGGGCCACATTTATGAAGGAGTGTGTTTCTGGCACATTGTGAACTAACTGCCCTTTCTTTCCTCTCAAGAGGCTTAGAACACAAAAATACCAAATGATGGACTTTAATAAATTAATATTTATGTACATTTTACATTCACATGTTAACTAACATGGTTTTTTTATTTTCCGTTGTTGCTGTTGTTCTTCTTGGTTTTGGTTTTGCAGCATTGCTCATCTGGTAACAAACTGTTACAAAATTACAGTTGTGCACAGCTCTCCTGTGACAACAACGTGGTCTGCTACAAAGGGATCCTGAGCACAATAGTGGATGCAGGCGATGGACACAGGTTTAGAAGCATTTGCGGTGGACAATGGAGGGGCCTGCTTCATCGTACTCCTGCTTGCTGATCCACATCTGCTGGAAGGTGGACAGGGAGGCCAGGATGGAGCCACCGATCCAGACAGAGTATTTACGCTCAGGTGGGGCAATGATCTAGAGAAAGAGGCAAGAAGAACAGGAGGTCACCTTAGAGATCAGAGTCCACATTCACAGATATGGGGCTTCAAAAGGTCAGCTCTTTCCAGCAACACAACGCACAAAGTTCAGCAGATGAGAAATTCGGTTATTTGTATCCTTCTTACATGAATTAGTACTAATAATTATAATTATAATTATTATTATTATTATTATTATTATTATTATTATTATTTATTGGCAGATGCTCTTATCTAGGGCAACACACAGTTTTAATATAGGTAAACTAATATAATTGACCTATATTTCCCCATTTTATTATTATTATTATTATTATTATTATTATTATTATTATTATTATTATTATTATTACCTTGATCTTCATTGTGCTGGGAGCCAGAGCAGTAATCTCCTTCTGCATACGGTCAGCAATACCAGGGTACATGGTGGTACCACCAGACAGCACGTTGTTGGCGTACAGGTCCTTCCTGATGTCAATGTCGCACTTCATGATGCTGTTGTAAGCGGTCTCATGAATGCCGGCAGACTCCATACCTGTGCGCAAAAAAAGAGGAAAACGGTCAGTGAAGCAGCGGCCTTGCGCGCTGGGCAGAGACTTGGCAGCACTGTGGAGTATCCTAGTCTCTATACGTACCAATGAAGGAAGGCTGGAAGAGGGTCTCTGGGCAGCGGAAACGCTCGTTACCGATGGTGATGACCTGGCCATCGGGCAGCTCGTAGCTCTTCTCCAGGGAGGAGGAGGAGGCGGCGGTGGCCATCTCGTTCTCGAAGTCCAGAGCCACATAGCACAGCTTCTCCTTGATGTCGCGCACGATCTCACGCTCGGCTGTGATGGGCAATTGTGGGGGTCAGGACACAGTCGCACAACACCGTCGGACACACAAACACACCGCGTATTTGATCAAAACCAAAGCATCTACCCCTGCAGGAATGCGTAAAAACGCACTCAAATTACGCACGATAGCACAGTGTAGATATGGGAATGCGCCGGCGGTTTTGGCATCAGACGCGTTCTGCACACAGTTAACTTAATTACTAAAACTGCTAATTAAGTGTGTTGCGCACTATTACAAGTGCTTCCTTTGGAATATTTAAATAGTAACCAAAGTGTTACCAATTATTTGTGATTAAATGTTGATACAAAGGACTAGACTTAAACCAGTTGTTTGTTAAAGGCTTTTTTGTTGGTGGTGTTGCAGAAGTTTGTTGCAGTCAGTCCTGGAGATGCAGCTGTTGGCTCAGAGGAGTCCAGTGGGCTCTTACCGGTTGTGACGAAAGAGTAGCCACGCTCGGTCAGGATCTTCATGAGGTAATCGGTCAGATCGCGACCAGCCAAGTCCAGACGCATGATGGCGTGGGGCAGGGCGTAACCTTCATAGATGGGGACGTTGTGGGTCACACCATCACCGGAGTCGAGCACAATACCTGAGAGAGGAGCGCAGCGGGTTAGAAACGACACACACGGCAAGACACACATTGTACCTATCCATGTGCCCTAATTTGCCTGGGTTTCGTTCCAAAACTACACTCACAAATGGAGATTATATAGATCTATACCGAGGAACATATTTACAGATTCAGTGCAATTAACTATTTGCAACATTAGTATGCATATTATCTGAAAAAACATATTGTGTTTTCTGAAAAAAAAAAAAAAAAGCGTAATTGTTCTCACCAGTGGTACGACCAGAGGCGTACAGGGACAGGACAGCCTGGATGGCCACATACATGGCTGGCACGTTGAAGGTCTCAAACATGATCTGGGTCATCTTTTCACGGTTGGCCTTGGGGTTCAGGGGGGCCTCTGTGAGCAGGGTGGGGTGCTCCTCGGGGGCCACACGCAGCTCGTTGTAGAAGGTGTGGTGCCAGATCTTCTCCATGTCGTCCCAGTTGGTGATGATGCCGTGTTCAATGGGGTACTTCAGAGTGAGGATACCCCTCTTGCTCTGAGCTTCGTCTCCTACGTAGGAGTCCTTCTGACCCATACCCACCATCACACCCTGGAAGAAGATAAAGGTATTGATAAAGTGCCCTCTCAGCCAATTGCGCTCTGACGCAAACATTTATATGCCACTGGAAGAATGTTACAATAGATTTAAAGTACTTCTTTTTAACGTGCTTTTGAAGAATGGCTAAACAATATCTCCGTGTGGCACATCTGATTTCTGCTGCTTGCTCTGGGAAGGCTATACCTGGTGACGAGGGCGACCGACAATGGATGGGAAGACAGCTCTGGGAGCGTCATCGCCGGCAAAGCCAGCCTTCACAAGTCCTGAGCCATTGTCGCACACCAAGGCGGTGGTCTCGTCTTCGTCGCACATCTTGGTGGGTTCTGCAAGAATACACAACACAGTTATTACTGCATCACAGAACTGCACAAAACGCAAACCCGTCACTGGAGCTAGATCGCAACTAAACACGGTCCACTCTGTCTTACAACGGGCATAACCTATAATATGCAAACGGTTCATGAGGGGACTACATCGTTCTTCCTCTCGTTTGACACAATGACACAATTTAAAAGTCGACGATCGTCCCTTTATTCTTCTTGTCAAAATAAAAGCATCTGCCCAAGGCGCCTCACAGGTGTAACGCACCTGTTGAGCGATACCAACATATTTTCTATTTATAGACGAAATTATTACTATGCATATTTAAACTCTGGCCTTGGCGACTTCTTTGTGCAATTGCATAATGTTGTTTCCCTCTAAGGTACTCTTATTATCTGTTGATATGTTTGTACCTTTTTAATATTTATAGCATTAACTGTATTTTGTGGTTACAAACAAAGCTCTGTGTATATAACATTGATATCTGTAGATACAACAGTATATAACAGTAATCCACGCACGTATAATTCAGCTACTCCCACATGTGCTCCACACTTTCAAAGCGTGTGCATAATAAACTTGAATTACTTGTGATGACGGTCTCGTTTATCTAATACTATCGACATGACGAATTACAGTTATCAAAGGTAATTTCAGAATGAAGAAAGTATCGCCATGACTTTCACTGCTAAGTATAATAATACTCAAGTACAATATTTAGATATACTATTTTAGCCTACACTTAAAACGTTAAATGTTTCCAATTATGTGTTTTTGAAGTCCTCGAAACGTCTCCTAACTCACGGCTGGCATTTAACTGCCCCAGGAGTCGTTATCATTGACAAAGCTCTGCACAATAGTGCGTTAAGACGCGTCTTCTTGGCAACAAACCGGTTCAAATCTCTGATTCGCTTCAGCCGCAAAAACACGTGTTCATCATCTCGGAATGAAAAAAGAAGAAGAAGAAGAGAAAGGATCAAGTTGAGCCAAGGCTGCTGTCAAGTCTACCACCGCGTCGCTGCTCCTTTTCTGAGGGATTTCTTAAATTATTTTCAAAGCACTGATTCCATAGATCGGGTAAAAGCGACGAAGGGATTTCCTGACGTATCCAAATCCTCGGTCCCCCCTCATTGCTAGTCCAGGCGGGGTGCGCGGTGCGTGCTCTCTCCCTGCTCTTACCTTTGGTGGTGCCTTTCTAAGGAGAAGCTCAGAGTGCAGTAGAAAACCGCTGCTGGTTCCAGCTACGATGCCAGACTGGACACAGGGGCCTTATATACCCGCTCCCCTCAGCCTTTTCTCTTTTTTTCTTTTTGCACCAAGCATTAGGAATGTCTATGTATTCCACAGGAATTTTTTTCCAGGCTTTCTCCATATTTGGTTGTCGCAGGGTGAGCGCAGGGTCCTGCGGCGGAGGCTGCGGAGAGCCCCGGTGCGCCGTGCGCAGGACGCTCCATACAAGGAGCGCTCGTCCCGAATCCCAGTCACGGAGCTCGGCCCGTATATGGAGAATAGGCGATCTGCTCCCGTCTTCCTCCTCCAGGGCAGATCACACACGGCAGCAACTGTCTGTAATGCCCCCCCACCCCCACCCCCACGTCCTTACCATATCAGAGGAACACAAAGTAAGTGCACGCTGCTAGGAGCTCCACTTGTGTCCGGTTTGTTTCTTTCTAGCCGATGCAAAGGTACAGCAGTCATATGGGGTCGTGGATGCAGGACTGTATGAGTTTCAAGCCGCGGGCTCGCATGTTAGAATTGAGTTACTGCTGGATATACAGACAGACAGACAGACAGACGGACGCTTCCTTAGAGATGAAATGAGCAGCCAGTGCATTGGCACACTTTGGGATTTGTAGTGCAGATGCGCGCCGGGGGCAGAATGGGAGATTCACACTGAACTGTGTACACAACAGCAGTAGGGTAGAGGTTGGAAAAGCCGGCGCAGTCCAGTGCCAAGGGGACAGCAGCGCTACTCTTGCGGAAAGATTGTAATAGCCCGATTAATACACGAAAAATGTACGTTAACCTACATATGCTGTGCCAAGTGTAATGCTTCATTGCTTTGTATACAAGTTATTATTGGGTAATGTATTATTTTTTATATTAAGCACCAGAAGAGACTGGTTTGAATATATATGTATACACACACATTACATTCGGGAGCTTTCTCAAAAACACGGCAGATTACCTTCCCTCAAATCTGGTGTATTTGTGCAATTAATGTCACTACTCAAAAGTAATGCAGACAAAAATAAAATTAGCTACAGTGATGCGCCAAACAAAAAAGCACTTATGTGGATTTGAAAGTTTGAATACCGGTGTAATACAAGTTTGATTGTGAGCTGGGGTATTTGATTTGATTCTATATGATTATCGGTATCGAAAAATAATGCATTCCATAGAATACATCATTTAGGTATTTAAATCGCCAAATACAAATGAAACGCCAAGGCTTTATATTAGAGTAGTAATAGGATGTTTTCATTGGTGGTTCTGTGCGAGTTAAAGGGCGGTGTAGATGCGCAGGCATGTGGGTCGGGTGGGGGGGTTGGTTATTAGGATATTCAGTCCTAACTTTCTTATTTACCATAGTAGTACAAGCCGGGCGGGGCTGGGGTGGCGTTTGGGCACATTAGAAAGTGTAACACTGACACACCAGAGCAGCTGAAGGCTGAACAAATAGATTAGCATTCGTTCAAAAAAAAGAACAATGAAGTTCATTTTAAACGTTATTTTAAAGTAGAAACAGGACAGTTCTGGGGAGCTAGGGATAGATTCTTCCTTTCTGAAAAGATGCTTTTGGAATTCGCTTTCACAGCCTTCCTTGGAGATACAAATAAATATACATTTCAATGTTTAATGGTCTCCATGTGTTGAATTGGAAGTGGAAGAGTAAACAATCTATCAATGTATGTTACATATGAAACTGTTTCTCTTCTGGCACTTTAGGCTCTCCAAGGACGTGAACATGCGTCCCGGGAGGCGCGCTATGGGGAGCTCTTCTCATATCCAAAGCAGAGCAAGGCGCAGGTTTGAAGAAGATATTTTGTTCGCACGTTTCCCAATGCTTTCGAGTACCACAGCTGCCTAGCAAGTCATATGTGCCCCCTACTGGGGACGTCAAGTCTCACAGCATCAATATGATCACAGTCTCCAGAATATTGACTTGATCCTGTATTGCATCCAGATCTCTTTACTGGATGACCATCTTGGGAACTAATTTATTGTCGGCACTAAATTGTTTGGGTGGAAACTGCAGCCAGAGCTGAGAAGGTAAACCATATGAAGTGCTCTCTCCCTCACCACTGTACCAGCCTGTAATCGCCTTTGATCCATAATATCTGACCTTGAGGCTGCACTGTCCAGCTCTCCTGAGCAGGCTGATTTGTATGGGGGATGGATGTCTGACCGAGGTACAGAGTGTGTTGCCCGGTGTGCCAGACTCATGTCCTGTGTAACCGGAGAGTGACTGGGACCAGGTTCCTTGGTGTTGAAAGGATTTAATGGCTTATAAAGTGAAACATTTGGGAGACATGTACAGCATATCGGTGGCACCGGGAATGGGCTGAGGAGCTGAGAGGGGGTTTTCCCACAGAATGGACTGGGGTGGGCAAAAAACACGAAGAACCGTTTCTTACCTAAACCCTAACCCTCTGGCAGATGTAGACTTTTTACATTTCATTTCAGTTACCTACCTGTATCTTGAGAAGCGGCACTGAATGACAGACATATTGTATTTTATCGGACGGTAGAAAAATTGATTTACATTTCATCAACATTGGGAGCCACAGATCAGTGGACTGTTTGTTGCAATACAACAAAAGGGATCCGTTTGCCGCGTCTTAAAAAGCAAAGTGACACTTTTCCAAGAAGAACTATCCATATAGAGTCACACTCTAAAACCTCTGAAAGTAATTTATTGCAGATGTCTCCAATTTAAACCCCCTTCCCTATTTTAGGAACTTGAAGACACAGCGACATCTGCTCAGGGTGTCTGCTGCTCCAAGTCGAGCAGTTGCTGGCCCGGCTTGGGGCTCTGAGTTTGGCCTAGAGCTGAGGATGTCTAACGCAAAGCTCTGCCCTGATCCTGGTCACCGCCACTAAACCCTGGCTTTCAAGTAACATCCTAATCCTTTTAGAGTCACAGATTGAAGGCTGAGCAAACACTGTTCAATACAGCACGTACAAAACGCACACAAGGTGATGGAAATTCAGCAAAGTTTATTATAAAACATTAAGTCATGGTTCTTTATAACAATAAAAAGTGATTTTGAGAAACGTTAGCGCCACCGAGAAGAGCGAGTGAAGGGCACAGAGAGGAGGAGGTTGGAGGAGTCTCTTATTCGGGGCTACATTTGCACTTGCATGTAGTGTTCATAATTGGCCCGCAGAAGAAAATCAAAGTAAGACTTGGTCTTCAATCGGTCCAGCTCCTCCGACTGAAGCAGGTCCTTGACGTCGGGTAAGTAAGTTTCAAGAGAAACCCCTGAAACAGAAGACAAATTTAGCTTTTTGACAGTCGGATAGGAACACAGTCATTTCAAGATCAATCAAGATCTAGATGTTCTTGTTGTTTTAACAAAATTAATCTTCCTTTAGATCACGGGTTTTCATACCGGTCCTGGAGTACCCCCTGCCCTGCTGGTTTTTGTTCCAACCTAGGTCTTAATTACTTAACTGAATGGTATATTGCTTTGTTAGGTCAATTAAGGATCCAATTAAGCAATTAAGACCTCAGTTGGAACAAAAACCAGCAGGACAGGGTGTACTCCAGGACTGGTTGAAAACCACTGCTTTAGATCAAACCAACTGAATGCTTCAGAGGAATACAAAAAAATATATATAATCCCTCTGGAACCTGCTGTGAGAAACCATCAATAAAGCGACATTTAAGATACAACAAAGGTAAATGTGAAGGTGGTTGACAGGGGAAAATAAAGCATTGGGATTCTTAAATTGTTCATTACATAATTGTTAACTGCAGACACTGTGAGTTTCTTATAGTGCTTTGTAATAAATATAAAAAAAAAAAAAAAAAAAAAAGGTATACTTGGTATGACGTTTTTTTCCCCCCAATCCTGTGGAAGAAACGCGTTTGGCTTACCCTCCTTAATGAACTTCTGCAGGATCTTGACAAAGACGCTGTCTTTCGCCGCCTCCACCGGGTCGTCATTCCCGTCCACGGAGGACCAGCTGCACATAGAGCACAGCACCGTTAACCACAATGCATTCGCCTTCTCAATATGCGTCTAAATCCATTCCCCCCCCGTTGGTCTCCCTTATTTGCAGTCTCCAAACGGTCGCCTCTCCGTTTACAGCCTGCAGGTGAGCGGGCAGGTCAGCGTGGGTCTGGAGAGGCCCCCAGGCCCAAAATTAGCCCCTCGAAAAAACGACCGGTGCTAATTTCTGCCTGAAACTCAACGCAGGAGGTACAGCCACGGCAAGATCATTTACAGACCGAACGAGCACAAAAGGCGCTTGAAGAGTCCCTCGAGGAAAACAAAGAAGGTCACAAATAGCAGACGAGTGGACCATGTGACCCTGCTCGCTTATTCAGTTGATCAAGGGTTATTGATCCAACAAACCCTGACTATGAAGTACCACTCTACCTGGTTTTGCACCTTCAAACATTTATAATTAGTTAGGTAAAGCAGAGTGTATAAAACTCTGCAATTCCTTCTAGATGAACGGTAAATATTAAGTGAATTATATATTGAGAAACATACATTTTGCATTAGTGGTTTTATGTGCACGTACAAAATCGCAAGCCCTCTTCCCCTGGAGCCAGATTCATAATTTATAATACCCTCCTTCTGTTTAAACGTGTTATTCACGGCTCTGTCGACCAAAGCGCAAGAGCAGCTTGTTGACTCTTCCCAGGAAGGAACGGATCCCAGTTGCCGACAGAAATAAAACCGGGCTCCGTTCCAGGTTTGGGATCGGGCAGCACCTCCAATTCCACCTGCCACACACCAGCAGCACCAGTTCAAAAACAAATTCCAACAACTGACCAGAGATGTCAGGGAGAAATGCCACGGCGCACAAGACACAGCAGGAGTTCCCAAAGAGATCACTGTTTGGTCTCATGAACGAGAGGAAAAAATCTTCACACGTACAGTTTGGGGAAAACGATTAATATGGGGGAATATTAATGAAATATCGACTGAGAACAAGAATGAGAGAAGTATTTTGAATATCTTACTGAGGTTCAGCTCATGAATTGCATTGTGGGAGTTTCCGTGACTTTGTGTCGGTCCTGCGTGAAACTGAAACTCCTACACACTGCAGTTCATAAAAAGGACACCGTTTTGGACAAATCATACTTACTCATCTCTCAGCAAAGCCTTGCAGAAGATTTCACATTTGAGGGCTCCAACGTCAACAGCATCATCCTTCAACAAAGGAAGACAAAAAAATTGCATTATTTGAGGCTTTGGGGGGGTGGGGGTAGAGGACTAAAGAAATGGCTAACTGTTTCTTGGGTCTCTGGTCTTTATGCAACATGAATCAGAATATATCAAGTTTCTGTTTAGAGGCAGGAGCTCACAGCTGATCCGAACCCACAGGGATCAGGGCAGCCTGGAAAGCAGAGGTCAGAGGTCAACCCTCAGCTGCTCCCGTTCCACCTCTCCCAGCAGGTGGCCCTTAAGCATGGGCCTTTCGGAAGCCCACTGGCTGGGGAGGAGGAGGACAGCGAGGGGACAACTGGGAACAGCGATGCGGAGCATTGAACAAAAGAGGGTCTGTCTCTGGTCTCAGCCATCAGGGGAAAAAATAAAAATAAAAAAAACACATGGGAGCTATTTCGCTCTGCCCACTGCGGACAGAGCAATGCTTCTGAACAGGACGGGATTCGCTCTACCTTATCGATGTACTCCAGCAGATCCAGGGCTTTCTTGAAGTCATACTCATTGGCTCTTCGGTTGTCATCGCATATATACAGCTGGGGAACAGACGGGTAAAGGAACAGGAGGGAAAAAACATTTTAGGTCTTGCAAATTTTATGGACAGTGATTAGACATGGTCGTTTTCAGGGTTTGGATTTTTACAGTGCACGTTTGGCCTTCAAATAGATTTTAACTTCCTCTAAACAACACAAACCCACTGATAACTGGGCCACAACCATGTGAAGTACAATTCTATCCCCTTACACAGATAGGAGGCCCCAAGCCCTCCAGCAGGCAGTGGGCAGGGCCAGGCTGGGCACACTCACATTGATGAGGCTGTGGGCGCTCAACAGGGGCATGGTGTCCGCGTTCAGCTGCTTCTCCTCCAGCAGCTGCTTGGGAAGGGTCTCCTGGTGTAGGAGGAAGCGCTCCTGCTCCACAATCTCTGATGAGGGCCACACAAACACAGCACTGAGCCTCAATACACTTTTAAAACCAAAACCAAAGAAAAATCTGCATTTGTAGCCGCTACGTGTCATTTGTGCCATCTATATGCATTTAGCAGCCAGGTGACATCATTGTAGGTGGCGGAGATCCTTATTTATGCTCTGTATTTTGTCGCAAAACTCATAACGGGTGTTAGAGAACCAAAACCAAAAAATAAATCAATTTAGCAGTGCAGATTTTCCTCATATTCTCTCGTGTGTGATTGAAATAATCTGGGTTTGTTTTGTTTTTTAAATACAACACCAATTATCTTCTCCCAGGATGGTTAATCAATCCAGAGAGAAGGATGGCAGGTCAAAGAGCAAATGTATCCAGTGGATTCAAACAAACTATCACACTTGAAACACTTTTGTAGTAAACAGTAAAGATGGTGTACTCCTGATTCCAGTCCATGTAGTATTTGACTTACCGTCCATTTTCCCCTGCATTACATCGTCCGGGAAGTCCGACGTTAAGGCGGTCAGTTTGCCGAGCGACAGCAGCGTCTTCTTTTTAGCAAAGTATCGGGTCTCTGCATTAGCCAGTGTGTACAAGGTCTGGTGAGCCTGTGGACAGAGAGAGAGAACAAGACACTCAAAATGTTTTTCGAAAATGGCAGCTCACATATCTTACTATTTGGCAGCCAGAGGAATTGTAATGCTGTGTTTAGAGGAGATTAGTTTATTTCTCTTAACAGGTCAGGAACCTCAAATCACATTCGACAGTGTGAGTGAGTGAATGAATGAATGAATGAATGAATGAATGCATGCATGGAGTAACTCAACCCAGAATGCCTTGCTGACATCTCTTCAGAAAGACCAAGAATGGGCTCAAGACATAGACCTGTATGTTACAGCCCACCAGCCTGGGGACAATCTGTGGCTGCTATCAGTTTATGCTGAATGCAGATTATGAGGAGTTCGGGCCTATTTTCCCCACCTTCTGGTAGTCCTGGATGTTGATTTCATGCAGCCAGCTGAGGTGTTCATGGGCCTGCAGGAAGCTGGCCAGCTGCTGATGCTGGGCAATGGGCTGAGACAGAAGCTTCCCCCTCTTGCCTTTCTCCATGTACCAGCGGAATAGAAAGTCAGCGAAGTTCTAAAGAACAAAACAAAACACAAATGTTCGTAATGTAATTGACTCATCCACCGCACATCAGCACACTACAGCAGACCCATGATCCATCATACACTCATTAGCACAATTCAAATAGTTCAGAACTGTCATTCTTCAGAAGAGTGTGGTTAAGTGAACATTGACCACATCAAACCAGAGAAGCTTTTCCAGATCAGCAGGGACACACGCACCCAGGGACACAAATGGAAATTGGGCTTCAAGGCATTCAAGGCAGAAAACAGGAGACACTTCTTCACACAGGAATGTGTCACAATCTGAACAAACTCCCCAGCAATTTGGCTGAAACTGAACATTTGGGAACATTTAAAAATAGACTGTATAGGATCATTGGATTACTTAATTATTAATGGACACCAAACAAGCATGATAGGTCAATTGGCCTCCTCTCGTTTGTACACTTTATGTTCTTATGTTTGAACACAAACAGTCCATTTAAGCGCATCTCTTTCACCCCCAACAAGTGCCAGACAAAAGACGTAAACCAAAGATTGTAATCCATGTTGAGTAGAGAGATTGGTTGGCAAATACCTGATCTGCAAACTTGGCCATGTACCGCTGTAGTCGGCTCTGATTGTCAGTCTGTTCGCACATCTGCACCAGGATGTCAAAGTCACAGTACTTTTCAGCCAAGGCAGTCACCCACTGATACTGGCCCAGCTCCACTGCACAAGAACACAAATCCAATGCTTTACAAGAATGACCCAAATTTACTTGCACAATATTGACATAACCTTTTTGTTCTTATCTTTTTATCCAAATGTCTAAAACAGGAGATTTGTTGGGTACTTTTTTGAAATACAAACAATTAGGAGAGGACAAATAGGGAAATCAATAACACAGACGAAAACAGGCTTTTAAAGCGCTTACGGAGCGGGGCGAGCAGCTCAGAGCGCTTCTGAGTATATTCCAGCTCCAGGTTGTTGTAGCGCTCCTGGTCCTTGGGCCTGTTCAGAGACTTGAGCTGGGTCACGTATCCATCCAGATAAGAGTCTAGCAGGGCCACCAGCTGCTCGTTGAGGGTGTTGCGCAGGTCCGAGCCGGCGTGGGGGTACACCCTGGACAGGATCACCTCGTGCTGACGGACAATCACAGTTCGCAACCCCCCCGGGCCGCTGGAGGCTACAGAGGGGACGGAGCAGCACAGTAAAAATCAAACGGCACCAGGGAACCCCATGAACTCTACCTACACCTTTCAGTCCACATCTCTAGAACGCTAGTCCAGTTGATCCTAGGACTGCTGAAATGTTAGATTCTCTTTGATGAGAATTTAATTGCATTAGAAACCTGTGCATTTTAGACTTGCAGTGGGGGGTGGGATTGAAATATTTCTGCAGATACCTAATTTGAGCATAAAAGGTGAGCTGACAAATGCTTCCCCCCCCATCCCCCCCGCCTGCGGTCAAACAACATGAAATTAAGTCTTATCGTTACATTAACTCAGGTCAGAACGTGTATTATACCTGTCCAAGGGATGTATTCTGGCTCGGTTGTGTTGAATCCAGGAGATTTGTAAAGGGACGCCTTTGTTTCCCTGTACTGGCCAGCAGCCTGTAGCATGTCCTGCGGGGGGGATGGGGAGAAAGAGTGTTGATCACCGATGGAATTGATGTAAAAGCCATTCGACATTAAAAGAGATCCGCTTACACAGATTTTACACAACAGCTTCTGGTGTCAGGTCTTTTTTTAACACTAGAAGTGCTTCTGGGACTATTATATTATCACTGTGCACACATTATTAATCTGGAAATGTATTTTTGAAAGACTTAACAGTGCCGTCACATTTTTCTGTTTTTTTAACTTTCATGCAAATCAATCAATCGTCCACAGACCCCTAGCTCCTAAACGAGCAGACAGAATTGAATTTACACACAGTAAGTGGTCAAAACGACAGCCTGGGGGTTCTAGTGTTATGTCACCATGAGGACTTGCTGGATTGACAGACGATATTATACAATATGGAAGAAATACAAGCTGGCCGCCAAAAATAGACCCGTTTCCAGGATCTCTTTTAATACCTTCTCTGTGAACATAAAGTTCTCATGATTGCAAAATGCAAACCACAGCACCAACGATGACACCCTGTCAGTCTTCTTGAAGTACAGTAGCGGAGCAATTCTTTACCGGAGTCAAAAACAGCGGCTGCAGCACTTTTTTTAAATACATTTTTTCTCCATCAGATAAGTGAGAAAATACTAGTTCAGGACTGTTTGAATTCTGTGTGACTGCAGCTAAATACATATAGTGAAGTCAGCATGTAGAAGTGAATGTGATTTTCAGTACCTTAATAATGTTATTGACGTTGACAACAACCTGAGCCCATTCCACTGAATCCACATGTGACTCCTTCAGGACTCTCTCCTCTTCCTCCAACAGGCACTCAAAAATCGTGTAAATCTGAGAAACCTGTAGGTTGGGAGACAAAGCCGTGGGTTATTTCTTCTGGAAATCCCATGAAACTCAGTTCAGGAATGATGTCAGAACAAAGGCTGTCCAGCTAACAATATATTGTCGCCACAATGTTTATTTGAGTCGAGCAACAATTGTAACCAGGCAGAAAGCTGGTACCGTCCACTATATGGATATGGAACCAATTCGACTTTGGTAAATAAACTGGAAGTCTCATGCAGACCTCTCTGAAGAAGACGTCCACTGGGGTGAGGCTGGTCGGGATGTCGGCACCGGTCTTTTTCAGGGCCAAGAGGATGGCTCGGTTGACCAGCTCGGGCAGTTTGGAGTGGTGGTTCTTCAGCACGATGGAGGCTGCCAGCTTCTCCGCATGCTCACACAGGAGCAACCGGGTCGCCATGGAAGCGCCTCGCACTGCCACCAAGCTCAGCCTCTCGAGCAGGCCGACCTGGGGAGAGGAAGGAAGACCGCTAAAGAGAAGTGCACTGCGGGGTATGGGTTCTTGAACGCCATTTTTCACTTGCTCTTTATCAAACGGCTTTGGAGAAAAATTGACTGATTAGACTACGACAATGTTTATGTACCAGCAGGTAATATTAACGAATAAATCATAAGTTTGCCACATTGATTATTTCCAAAGTCCATACATGGGCGTGTTCTAGAATTTTGGGGTGCAAATAAAAACGATCATGAGAGTTCTCATTGATCACACTAATCTTCTTTAATTGATTAGACCAGTGGAAACCAAGGCACTTGTCATGGCTGAATGGCACAGACTTTTTAAACTGAGTGGGTGTTGAGCGAGTGGTTTGAAGTGTGACAGCTGTGTTTCTCTATTTCTCCATCTCCGTCAGCTGCTGTCATGGTGTGGGAGGAGGCCTGGTGGGGGGTGGGTTGTTACATCACCAGAAACAAAGAAAAATACAACAGCTGTGACTTACTTGGCAAAGGAAGTCCATGAAAGAGTAGTGAGCTTTCATTTTGTCCTCTAACTGGTGAAGAAGGATCAAGTAATTGTTACTAAATCCAGCAGTCTCTGTAATTAAAAAAGACAACAAGTATAAATTATGAGAGGAAGCCATCAGCACCTTCAAACCCATAAAAACAACTGAACTGCCCAGTTTTCTTATAATCCTTCACCTGTAGCACAAATAGCAGGAAGGCCCTATAGGATGTGCAACGTCAAGCTCTTTTTTTTTTTTTTATACGGCAGGGCGCTGGTTCAATTGCACAGTTCTTGTTAGAGATCTCACCGTCAGGCACAGATTCTGCCCAGCGCGGGTCCGACGCGGGGTAATCATTGATCAGATCCAGGTCGATCTGTGTCACCACTTGGTCCAGCTCGGCATCGGACTCAGGATCGGACTCGGGAGGAAATAGCTCGTCCACCATACTCTGGGCGCTCATGAGATCCTTCCTGCAGAGTTAGAGACTTTATTAGTAGCAGCGCCTCAATAAGCTTTAAAAGGGTTTAGGACCTGGGGGATACTCCCCCATCTGCTCCCCTTTTTCCCCTCGACTGGAAGACCCATTTAAAAATTCATCTTCCTGTGCTTCAAGTGTAACTGGTGACCGATAAAGATCTCTCCAAAAGTCCTGTGGTTGACATTTCATTGTGGAAAGGAACAAAGACTAATTTACCATTCTTCAGAACCCAGGGTTGGTAGAAACCAAATGAATGAACAAAATTAACAAGGGGGGGATTGTCAGCAGTGTTAAAAGCTTTGAGATGGCTTCGAAACCTAACAGTCACTATATTTAGCTGGCATTCGAGTGGGAGGTGAGTGCTCAGTCCTGAGGATAGCTCAGTCTAAAGAGTTGCCCGTTCTGCCAGCCCACGGGCACGGCTGGCTCCTCTCAATGTCCATCACAACGTGTGCTCCTGCAGCACACAGTACAGTCCTCTCTGACATGTTTCTCAGTGAGGGTCTGTGATGTAAGGGTCTATTTATGGCCCTGCAACAATAGCCTTCAAACTGATCTAATCTCTCGGGCCCAAAAGGCTCAAGGGACTCATATCTTCACTTCATTCCAATAAACTGACTTCCCGCCAAAGCATAAATACAGGTAACTTAGCCATCCCTACAAACATTCATCATTTTCCATCCTCCAAGCCTCCCCCACCTCTCTACCCTTGCAGCTGTCATTTGGTTCAACTCAGTACGAGGGTTGTGGGCCACTATGAGCCCATGGGCGTACCTACACCAGGTTTTGAGGTGCGGTCTATTTGCTGAACCACAGCCAGATGGTCAGATACTATACCTTTGCAAATGCTCGTATTTGACTAACAAGCCTAACTGGCGGCACACAGTACACCTGCAAAAATCATTATGATTTCCATTTTTATTTATTTCAAGTCGGTAATCGAAGGGAGGTGTGGAATATAAAAAGTGACATGTATTTCTGGGTGGTATGTCCTACATGACAGCTGTGTAGGACTCTCGGTTGCGGACTTACCGGCAAAACAGCAAAAAAGCTTTCTTCAGAAGCTTGGTCTTGTCTTCCTGTGCGACTGTGCCCATCCGTGAGGAACCCTCCACCACAGGAACCTGAAACAACAATACAAAATGGGCAATTAAATTACTGAAACCCAACAAAGTCAATAAAAAGTGAGTAAATTCCTATCAAAGTCTCCCTTGATGGCCTAGCTGGACATGGACACAAACGTTCAATCAAATGGTCAAACTCAGCCCAATATTAGATAGTGTAGGTTTGGAAAGCGAACATCCAGTATCCAAAATGAATTTGCTCACTAAGGGGGCTTCCTGGAATTACCACAGAAACCCTTAACTCATTCCCTACGACGGTGGCACCATTCCTTGGCCAACACTGAACTCGCTGTTCACAGTTCAATAACCAACCTGCTTTCATCCCAAAAATTGCATCTTCGTATGCCAAAAAAAACCACAAGCCTTCAAAACTAATCAATGTGGAGTATTTTGCCGTCTTTGTGCTGCATTTGTGATGGGACCCAATTTAATTAATGTGACATGACTTGAAACCATACCCACTGCTTCAGAGCATGATAGACTTAGCGGTTGGGGTTCCCAAACATATGTGCACTCATACCAGGGAAAAAAATGTATTACCAATACAATGTATATTTTGATGGATTTTGTATGTGCATTTGAGATGAATGTGTTGCAGGACAAAACATGCGATTGATCCTTGCACTGTTCAGGATTATTGTTGCACACTCAGCAGTGAGGAAAACTTCATCCCTGGAATGCTGGTTATAAATCACAAATGCTTCCCGACGTCAATGTTGAACTCACAGAGAATTTAAAAAATGTGGCGGATTTCACGTCCAAGAACTTAGTCACTAAAGTTTATGGTGGTCTTCAAAGTTGGTCTTTAGATTTTGAGCATGGTCCAAGAAACTGATACTCAACAGTGGGGGCTGGTACATTAACAAAACAAGAGTAGCTGCTCACAAGTACATTTAGACTTTCCTAATATAGAGGACTCTAACTTGTGCATAGTTTAGGGATTGTATTACATTGACTAGACATATGTTTCTGTGAACAAACACAAAGCCCCCTTGTGGCAAATAGCAGCACAAAGCCCCAACATGTTCAAGCTGCATATTTAACCATTACTCTATTTCCATGGTTTACGAGAAAGACGTCAACCTCCCTAAAGGAGAAATCTGGAAGTTTTGTTATTTCCCAGCAATCCCAGTTCTGAGTGGCCCCGTTTTTGGCCGCTATGTTGGTGTTGCGCTGCCATAGTTCATAAAACGTTATCACATGAGATCTCCATTCAGTCTTTTTCCTTGTTTGTGACAGAGGATAAAGGTAGATTCTGAAAAGGTCTGAATCAAATTAATTGGTGCCCAGTTGGGGTTTATAAATCTCTTTAAAATCACCAGATCGGGCAGCGCATGGCAGGATTTAGTGATGACGGGGCCTGTTTCGGTTACCTCCTGCTCTACAGCCACAGACAAGAACAGGGAGTCCTCCATGGTCTCCGGCAGCACCGATACGCTCTCTCTGGCCACCACGGCCACCAGCCCGCTGTTCTGAGAAAAGAAAATCGGCAGGTCGGCGCAACAGCCCCCTCCAAGGAGCCGGTCCCCTGAAACACACACACACACCTCTCAATGAGACCTTTACAGTTCCCACAATCCATTTTCAAAGGCAATTAGTGCCCCCTAAGCAATGTCTGTTAGTAAAATTGTATCTTTAGATAACTAAAATGTTGGGAAAAACATACATAAACAAACAAACATAACAGAGAACAGAGAAAGAGTATGAAGCAATTAAAACTGTGACTGCAGCAAAGTTGGAAAGCAAGGGAAGATGTTGTGTTTACCAGGGGAGCCGAAAGACATTTTCTCCTCTGGCACCGCCCCTCTCCCGACACCAGTGGAACAAGCGAACACCATGTCTTCGGTGAACAGGTAGGCGGCCTGGCCGGAGAACTGGGGCAGCAGAAATCGCACCCCCAGTAGCTCCTCTTCACTCTGCGGACACATTCACTCGATTTAATTCGTCCTATGCCTGACTTCTTGGGGCAGTAGCCACTCAATTTCATTCAACTGTAATGCAGCTTTAAGACAGCTATATTTTTTCTTCAGGTTTATGCTTCTGGATGTCAACATAAACAAGTCCAACTTTGGTCTCAAAACATAAGACTGACCAGTAGAAGAAAAAAAGACTCGGGCTTTACCCATTAGTAAATTAATTCACCTTATTATTAGATTCTCTCAATTTATAGTTTCCAGTTTTATGAGGCACACTTCACCTGGAAGGGAGGGTTGTACTTGGTCACCTCCACAGAGATCTCATCGGACATCTGCAGCCCATGGTCCTGCACGGTGACGAGGCAGTAGTAGGCCAAGCAAGGGGTGTCCTCGGGGAACCAAGCAGCGGCCAGGATCACTAGACCATGCCTGACAACACAAACATAAAGCCATTAGCTAGCCTTCATTCCCAAGACCTTGGCAAATACTAAATTGTATTAATTATTTTTCATTGGTCCCGACTCTAGGCCTAGCCTAGAGAAAAAAAACGGACATACCCATAATACCCATTACTTGTGCCCAGTGGGGTTTGTTTTATTGTTAGAGGCTACTACCTAATTTTAAAGACTAAAGTGGGTACTTACTCTTAATCTTAGTTTATAAAACTTTTAACACTAAACATGTGGTGGGCAAGCTCAGTCCTCAAGGGCCACAGGGATTGCTGGTTTTAGTTTGACCTCAGGTCTTGGAGTCATTATTAGGATTAGAACTCAAAGCACCTGTTAATTTCAGATCTTAATTAGTCATTGGTTGAAAGACACCTTGAAAACCTGCAGGACAGGAACTGTCCAACCCAGGTCTAAACCCTTATGCGTACACTGTGTTACAATATAACAATTTAGGATTCAGTAGGATTTTCAGAACAAATTACTTACAATGAAGCAGTTCAGGTTTTTTGTATGCTGTTAAAGTCTGTCCTTCACAGATTCGAAGGACAATCTTGAATGCATTTTAAATAATGCATATTGGAATAGAAACAGCACCCCCTGGTGGACAGTTATTGTAGGTTCATTAAGAGGTTTGTAAAATTAAGGTTTTAGAAAATTACCCTTTATTAGTTTTTGAATTTGTAAATGTTTTTTTCTTCTTCTTGGGCTTCTGTAAATTACTTTAGTTATGACATTGATGACAATTTACTGGGACAAAAGTGCACACATGAAGCTGGACAACAAGCCTTTATCAAACAGACCCAATCCAGTTTTCTTCACTGAGCAGGGAAAGGAAGAGCACACTTACTTGCTAAGCTGCAGATCAAGGTACTTCACCAGCACTCCCTCTTTCATGTCTTCATAATTTCTTTCTGAGCCCTGCAGGGAGAAAATGGACACAGTTTACAAAGAACATGCAGCACCAGGCCTCCGTGAGAGAGTCTCGCTGAAACAGACCTGCACTTCCTGTTAACCTCACATGGCAAGAACTGCTTCAGTCCCCAGTTCTCAAGAATTGATTCAAGTCATAATTCTGAACTCTGGAACTATCAGTTGCAACATCTAAATGGAAATTCCAATAGGTCAATATTCATTTTATCCATTAGGCCAAGATAGGGCACGCTGAAGGAAACTGAACTTACAGGCTAGAAGGGTCAATCCTTACCCAGATGGCGTCTGAGATGTTCTCCTTGAGGTTTCGGCTGAGGTCCCAGCTGAGGACCTGGTGCTCCGAGCTCTCGTCCACCTCCCACTTATTGACATTGCAGCTGGTCAGAGTATACAGGCAGGCGCTATCCTTGTGCCACAGCAGACTGTGAAGCTGCAGGGAGACGAGAACAATGCAGAACTGTGACCATCTCGACAATGTCTCTCCACGTTTCTCATGCGGACATTTCAACATTCAAGAACATTCTGGTTGGAGACATAAGACAGAAATTAAACTAAAAGAAAAGAGCTTAAAATGGACACAAAACAACTCTGGCTGTAATTGTGAGGGAAAGGGTCCGACAGGGCAATCATAATCTACCGATGTTCAATAACATCATCTCACACTTTCCCGCATCATTAGTACAGTTTATCCCCGAACCTACAGCTTGGACAAAACTCAAATGAAGGAAAACCAACAATCCTGGGTCAGTATTTGGGAGAGCATTTTAAAATCTGGACCCCAGTCTGACGGACACTTACGGTGACGTCTGTGGGTGGTGCCAGGATGCCGAACAGGCTGGAGACGCGGCGGCCGATGCCGGAGAGAACCCCCTGACCCTGCTGCAGTGCCCTCTGCTGGAGCTTGCCAGAGCTGTCCAGACTGAGGCGCAGGAGCTGGTTCTTGTAGGAAGAGAGGACGAAGCTGTTCCCCTTGAAGAGACACGAAGTAACCCCATGGTCAGAACACAAGAAGAACACTCCACTGATTTGAACAAGGATGTCTATTCCCATTAATAATAATATTAAAAAGCCTTGGAAAATCAAGCCCATAAAGTAGTTGTATTGACTGTATATGACGCTGGGTACAGATGTCAACCACATGCATACAACACCACAATACGACAGATGCAGAACGACAAACCAAAACAATTGCTGCTTTGTAAAAGTCCACAGAGGAAGGGTCGGATGCATGGTACCTTTACTGCTGTCAGGAAGTTGCACAGGTTGCCCCCCAGGTCTGCGACAGTCTCGGTGTAGGTGCCCTCATGGGCCAGGCTGGGCCAGTAACGGGCAGTCCCCTCCCGAGACACGGCCATCACAGAAATCGCCTGGAACAACAACATCATCACCATCATAATCAGCCATTGTGTCTTCTCCATGGCGGATCTGTTTACATACACAGAGTGGAATTAGCCAGTTCCCTCACCAAACCTATTAGCCAGTGTCATGAACATTAGCCCTCAAAACAAGACCTTGACCATCTACTGCCATGTTTGCGTCTCCGCTGTTTCATTTTAAGTGCATCGTATCACATACAAAAAGCTGTCTTTTTTAATATGGCTGTACACATAGATATAAATGTGTATATTCACGCAATATTTGTCGTTTCATTTCCACAGAGAAGATCACTGGAATGTTTCAGGACACAACTTTAATTTTAGTTGCACTATGTTTTAGTTGACCAGATTCAATTAGTTTGTCAAATATCAAGTTTAATCTGTAGGAACATGTAAAATATACAAGAAATTGCTTTAAAACTCACATGTTCATTATAACTGAACCCAAAGTTACTTGCAGTAGGTTTGGGCCTTTGTGTTTGTAGATTTTACATGAAGGAAGGATAATTTCAAATGAACCATGCGATATGGTTAGAGGGAAAATAATCAAATTGATGTAGGTGGAATCCTCTTTGTACCTTAACTTGCAGATTTACAGGATCATACATAGATTTGTTCTTTTTGTTCTTGATTTTTCCCCAAAGCAAAAACGAAAAACCATTAAAAAAAAAAATCGCCTGACAAACAGCCAACCTGAACTGTTGCCACTTCTCCCGGTCCTGGACACGATATGGCCACCAAGTCCGCAAAGCAGGCAAAATCACTTGGGGGTAACTGGAGCTCCTTACAAACTGACATCTGAAATCAGAGGGGAAATAAAAATAATAAAATGAGTGGGAATACTTTAAATTCTTACCTTCAATATCAAGAATAAGAATATATTTAGTTGTGTATGATTTACTGAAGCAGTACCTTTGCCACCGCAGTCTGGCCGATCTTCCATACAATCAGCCTCTCCTCGCACACCAGCCAGGCCCAGCCGCTCTCATCCACCCTCACCGTTATCTGGTCTTCAGCTGTGGGCAACAAGGACACAGGTAACTCAAGAGCATGGGAAAGGTGACAAAGCAAGAGACAGTTGCTCGTTCGTTGGTAGTCCATCCCAGTCACTGATCTGATTTGTCTACAGCCTGGCCCTTTTTGGTAACTCCTATATGATGTCTGGACACCCACCGTCAGCCATGGTCAGAGCTTCCATGACTTTCACTGGCAAGGAAGAGCCAAACGTCTGCACGTCAAAGTTCACCGTCTCTCCGCCTGCTGGGTGCTGGACTCTTGTAGGAGTCGCCCTGCAAAGGATGAACCAGAACAATCTGTAAGTCACTATGTACAGGGATCTTTGCTTTAGACTGGACTGGATTCAATCGGTTTTATTTACGTCACACGGAGGACGAATGACGTAAGAGCACAATAAGTAGGGTTAGAGTGGGGCAGTTGCAATTTAATAAACTAAATTCAATGTAACTAGTGATTTGGTCCATCACTTCTTACTCTGGATACAGTTCTCCCAGTACAGATTGCACTCATACACATACAAATAATAAGAGAAGATCGACATTATTGGTTAATTCTACACTGGTGCCCAACCAACTGTCATGTTTTCACAGATACATTTCTGGCGATTGATTGAGTTATGTTAACCAATACCTCGTTTTTATTGTATTGTAAAAATACCGCGTAGTCTTAGGCCTATTACAATTATTTTAAAGATACCCTAATGAAATAACAGTCGTTCCACACTTACCTCGCCTGCAGTGAGGCTCTCCGCACCGGGGAGAAGAGCCCCGTCGGTGTCCCAGCCAGGCTCCTTCTACCGGCCACTCTGGAGGCTGGCCTGCGGGCCGATCCAGCAGAAGCACGGGGAGAAAACATCGTATAGGTGCCAGTACCCGAGTGTGATTTCCGTCTATAACTCTATGAGAAGAAGTAAATGTTGTGTGTACACTTCGACCATGAGACAGTCTATTCCTGTTTCGAAGATCCCTCTAAATGCCCGCACGATGACGTACAACATGCGACCGGCGCAGAAAAAAATACGTCATAGGTTTAGCGTGCTATGTGGGCGTTGTAGTTTCAAGATGTTGATGTACAAGTTAAAATGGACATAAACCAATATAGGTAGTATTTTGACTAGCGTGGCTTAATTACATCCTTGCAGGTCATAAACTGAGAATAAGGTCTTTGTTCTGGATCTAAACAAATAAATAAAATCCCACAAGTCACAAAAAAGACGTGACATATTTGCTTTCTGGTGTATTGATTAATTTGGTTACGGTAGTGTTCACACATTCTAGCAGTCCCCCATGTCATATACCCAGGTTCTACACTTAGGAAACATATTAAAAACAACCCAGTATATGTTTTTCTTTGAATTTAAACACAACATATTTTGTGCTTATCCACTGTGTTGGAATATTAGGCATTTTGTTGAGTACCATGATTTAATTCTGGATTTCTAGGAATCACAGCAGCCTGACTCAGTCAAGTACATCTCCCAGATATGCAAATACTGGGGGCATTTTGGTCACTAGACAGTCACAATGGTCTGCAGTGAACCTGTAAGTGTCTGTACCTGCTCGATTTCAAATAATCATACTGACAGAAACTCAAGTATTGTAAGCAGACTCATTACCAGATTTTAAGTATCAGAGCTTGAATTTAGCATTACTATCAGGATACACAAAGCAATTGATTTTGTTACAGATCCCCCCCCCCCCACCCCAACTAATACTTAATTAATATGCATTTATTAACATGAAGCCAGCTGGGAGAACTGATCTAGGGATCGTATAGAAATGTATTTATTCTTAACGGGAGACCTCTCTGAAACACATAATTCAGGACTATTATTGGGCTCATTTCTGGATGGGAAAGAACAGGAGTCCACAGACAACATTTGAGAATCACACAAGACATTCATTAATTAATCCAACACTTCCATGTATTTAGTAGGAACAAATCAGTAGTACAAAGACGGTGGATGATCAAGTCTGACACATTCACTCTATACAGAATGCTTGACAGCATACAGAGTATACAGTTTAATACAAAATACAGTTCATCTGTAGGGATTAAACTATATTTCTCCAGACAAAGCAGTATTTTGTGGCACTTCATATAAAACCTGATATTGTAACATTAAACTATTGGTAAAATGCAATTTAAAAAAACACATGAAACATATACTTAATTACCCCTTTCACATAAAGTGCAGCTGTAAACACATTATTTTAAAGAAATACTCTTTATATACTTTATATTCTCTCTTCTCTGAATTTAACAAGGCACATCAAATCTAGCAATCCAATTTATCTTCGGTTTCTACATACATATTCAGCCTTGGCCAAGAGTATTTCTTTTTTGAAAATGGGGAACTCTATGGATATAAGTCAACAGATCTTGAATCATTATGTCCGGTTGTGCGATTAGGAATTAAAACCATTATCTTATCTTGTTGGAACAGTCGTGGGCAGTCGTTTCAAGCCAACTTTCGACCCTGCTAACCCAATTTTGTGCTCACTCTGACAAGTATATGTTTATTTCTTGCATTAGATCATTATTGAACTGAAGAAACATCTGCATTCATAGGCATACATATCCCCAATAATGCTTCCACTGATTTCTATCAATATTTTACTTCTGTCCGAGGCTACATATGCAAAATAAGAGTGCTCTGCATTTTGCTTCCTTTTAATGTGGAAATACAATCTGAAATTCATATTTGGACATTAATTTAGTTAATCTGATGATTGAGTGTTTCATAGGAAGGGTCATTAATAGTTGCAAGACCTGTAGTATATGCCTTCATTGTCTAAAAATGAATACAGTACCTTCACATAAAGTAACATTTTGCACCTAATTTTGTAAAAACAAAACCGAAAACAACAAAACAATAATAAAAGACACACATCTTTGGAGCGGTTTGTGTTCTAGTAAAGGGAGGACTCCAGACAGTGACCACGTCACATCCCAGAGGTGCATGTCTGTGATTGTGGGTTGTGGGATGTTTCTAACATCTTTGTGGTGCACTTTGAAATCAATCTGTTGAAAAATGAAGCCTGTGTGTTCTTTACTTTTAAGTGTAGGGTGGGATTTTTTTTGTTCCGATTTTTTTATTCAATCTGCGGTCTTTTACGATCACGCCATTCTCACAGTACACTTTCTCAGTGTACTTGCTGTCACAGGTAAAATCACAATTGCATTTCCATCACCGGCACGTGGACAGGAATGTACGTCAATCGTCCGTCGTGAACCATAAAACCTTAAAATCGTCAGTGCAGTGTTTGAAAAATTACTCGCACACCACGTGTTTGTGGTTGTTCTGCAGAAAAGACTGCTTCTCCACCAGCTTCCTGAAGAGCCCCTCTGCGTTCCCCAGCAGCTCCTCGTGCCGCCCACACTCCACCACGCGGCACTGGTCCAGCACGGCCACAGCGTCCGCGTTCTGAATGGTGGAGAGCCGGTGGGCGATGATGAGGACAGTGCGGTCCTCCATCAGCCGCTCCAGGGCTTCCTGGACCAGGAACTCATTCTCTGCATCCAGAGCGCTGAGGGAAGACACACCCCACAGAGGTCAGAACAACAGTGCTCTTCAGCTGCCCCATAAACCCAGTTAATATTAACAAAGTTTAGTCCTGCTTCCTGTCACAGTGGGTTTACAGAGTAGGCTTACGTACAATGAGCACACCAGAGTAATCTAAGGTGTACCTGCAACCTGGTAGGATAAGTGAGCCCAAACGAGCAGTAATGATGCACAGATGTTCTAAAGAGTATGCTGTATTTAACACTTAACTCCCCTAACCGAGATGGACTGGTGCAGGCTTGTAATATCCCACTACTGACACCAATGTAACATTCTTTGGGCCCCTTCGTGGGGTTTCAGAATAGAGAAAACCAATTAATGTCTCCCTTCTTCAGTCAATGCGTTTAAATTCTTGTGTTTACAAAACAACTTTACAAGGGCAGCAGGTATCAATATTTAAAAGCTTACCTGGTGGCTTCATCCAGTAGAAGTATCTTGGGATTCTGCAGAATAAAAACATGAAAGTGAGCAAGGCCATCTGCTTTCCCCATTCACTCACAGATTTGGTTACAGGTTGTCGCTTTTGAAAAGTTTCTCATAAGCGGATTCTGAAAATAAAGGATCTATGATAAAAAATGGAGTCAAAGAAAACATGGTATAAAAAGATTGCATAAAAAGCATTCTAAAAAAAAGTTTGAGTTTTAAAATTGTATTATGATATTAATAACACTGGCCTGAATTTGAGATCCATTGCTAGGGAAAATATACATGGAAAAATAGTAGTGTGAAAGAAATACCTTGAGTACAGCCCGAGCTATCGCAATCCTCTGCTTCTGACCGCCTGTGGCGAAAAAAAAAACAGTTAAATCTGATGGCAGCCAATTTGGAAGTGAATATCTTCCACCAGTAACTTTGACACACTGGATGGTACATGCAGGTAGATCTAGTTATACTTTACTAGCTTCTTTCTGTCTTTGTGTAAGAATGGTGTCGAACACTCAGAGCTCTCTCTCATTTAATGAATATTTAAAATTTAGAAAAAGAAGGGGAAAATACACCCCCTAGTGGCTGTTTGTGAAAGGAAGCAGTAGTGATTTAAAACAAAAAAACAGATACCCTGCAATTTTAACATAATTCCACCATTGTTTATATAATCACTGAAATCCTGTTTTGCTGCTAACAAAATTTTCTGATAATCTCCATCTCCATCTGCCTTCCTCTCACCTGAGAGAAGAACGCCTTTCTCGCCCACCACCGTGTCATAGCCCCTGGGGAAGCCCTGGATGAAGCGGTCTGCGTTGGCGATTTGGGCGGCCCGGTGGATGTCCTGAGCCGAGACCTGGGAGGGGTCCTGTGCGCCATATGCAATGTTCTCTGCGATGGAGCAGGAAAACAGCACGGGCTCCTGGAGACCAAGAGAAAAGATGCGGCAGCTCAGACACCTTAATTAAGCAGAATTCATGAATTAAATGGGTTGAAATGCACAGGAAGCGGGTCTGTCTCACCTGACTGACAGTCCCAATGTTGCTCCGCAGCCAGAATGGATTCAGATCCTGTACGTTGAGCCCATCGACAGTAATCATACCTGTTAGAAGACACTTTTCAGTACGCAGCTGAAAAAATAAAGTAGTTATAAAGTCTTGGGAAAATTTGGGGGATTTTTTTTGATTTGTATATTTTATACCTTTAAATTGAGTCATCATCAACACTAACTGCCAAGATCCATGGCATAAACAACCATATCTGAACCGGATTGACCTGCTTTGGCTTCTATAGCTCACCAGAGTCGGGGTCGTAGAGTCTTAGCAGCAGAGACACCAACGTGGACTTCCCCGAACCACTGGGGCCTACGACCGCCATGACGGAGCCGGCCGGCACGGACAGGCTGAGGTTTTGAAAAATAGGGGCATCTTTGCGGGTGGGGTACGAGAACGTCACGTTGCGGAAATCCAAAGCCCCCTTCAGCTCTTCTGGCCTCAGCACAGCACCCTCTGGGGTTGGAAAGAAGTGGGAAAAAAACAGTGAGACTGCTTAGTATTTCAGAGAGAGATGCCAAGGTAGTTTAAAACGGCTTGTCTGATCTGTCCGGTTTGCGTTCCAAACTAAGTGTGACGCAAAGAGGTGGAGGCAGTGAAAAAGTCACCACTTGTATTCATTTGCAAATAATGAAATGCACACTGTTTTGCTCAACAGAGTTTAAAGTGTTGCATTAGTTCAAATATAACCTCAAACGAGATACTTGCTAGAAAGATAAAGAATGTGTTGTTTTCCATTGAAACAACGCTCTCAAATTACACAACCGAGTCCAAATTAGTCTTCAGCGACTGATGCCAAGATCGCTGTGGTGGGGGAGGTCGTTGCCTATTTTGAAATGCATGGGTTAGCAGACCAAGAGTACGAATAAGTGAAAGATAAGGGGATAATTAACTCACCATTCAGAGGAAACTCGGGCTTTCGATCCAGCAGCTGCCACAACCGGTCGCCAGCTCCAAACCCCTTCATTAACTCTGAGTAGAAGGAGCTGAGACCTGCAAAACACACAGAGCGCACAGTCCGCTAAAGCAACAAGCACATGAGGAGTGTAACAGTCAGAGTACTCCTGCTCTGCCTGTTACGACCGCTCAATTCAAGCTGTGCTTTGAGCAACACACTTCTGTAAAATAATGTTCTTCTTGAAGAGAGAGGTGATACGAGTCCATCACCCAGAATGAATGCGTGACAAAACCAAAAAATTGAAAGATGTCAGCTGAGAAGATGGAAAATAAAACCAATCGCACAAGAAGGGGCAAAATAAAAGGAGAATCCATTTGTTCTGGTGTGGTGGGCAGTGATGTGATCAGACTCATCACCAACCATGACCAACGCGAGCCTCTGATGTCACACCCTGCCCCCGTACACACACAGATTGTTAACTCTTCCTAACAGAAAGCCTCACTGATCCACAGAGTGCCAGTAATATATTTTGCCCACCTATCAATAAACCACCAAGCAGTGGGGGTGTGGTCTGTATCTCCTGAAACAGCTGATTATTTTTTAGTTCAATCGGCTGGAGCTGGGCGATTGGCCGAAGACTGCAGTCAGCCATAGTCTGGGCGGTTGATCTACAGATTGTGTCTGCCCGAGTCAGCCCTCTTACCTGCGATGCTCACCCCCACCCAGAAGGCGTACATGAGGAAGGAGGAGAGCTCGCCCACCGTCATGTGCTCGCTGCCCATCAGCAAGCCTCCCTTGTAGAGCACAGAGAGCACGATCATGTTGCCGCTCAGCCCCGTCTGCAAGAAAGCAACACGACAATCCTCAGCCCCGACACCCCTGCTATAACCATTGGGACATCTCTCACCTGCGGCAACGTCTCTGCTGCATTGCGTAGTAATGCTCGGCTTCCTGTCCATCTCCGCAGCCGCGAAATCTCATTTCGAAACTCGACATTTGCGCCTTTGCACTTTCTACATCCCTATTCTCCTTCTCCTGTGATCCGAGGACAGTTTCACAATAAATTAAAATAACGGAAAGATTTAGAACTGTATTTTATGATTGCGTGACCAAAGGAGGAGGTTGACAAGAGGTGGGAATCAGGAGAATGTGACGTTACGGTTTACTTTCCATGGTAAAGCACAAAACAATGGGATAGAAACCAGAGTGCTTTCTGTTCCGCAAGAATTACATATGAATGAATGGACATAACTATCCATGGATAAGCTACTGTCACTGAACTATAATTAACTCAACTATCATGACTGTCGTTGTCCTTACAAAGTCACTCAGACTGTAGTGCTTGCCCACATACTACAGAATAAATCACAGGGTCAGGTAAAGTGAAGGCAGGACCAAGTAGATTTCATTATGACTCAGATCCTATTTAATGGTTTTGGCCCATCAGTAGTGCAGACAATTGAAAGATGATTTCACTGTGTTCCAGGATATTTGGTGTAGCAATGAGCAAAGGCACAGATTGAGTGACCACAGGATATGAATGAGAACAATTAAAGGAGAGCGCCCAGAACAGTCAGAAACCCAGCCTGGATACACGTTAGTCTTGTTTGGGCAGATAGCTTTTACAAAAAAAATGGTCACACCCTAAAATCAGAGCAAACAAAAGACGTTTCCTGTAAAGAGGCTGCAAAACTCAACATGCAGACTCACAACACCCAAGTCCTGTGGACACGTTCTCTGCTCTGTTGCCACTACGTGCTAATAAAGAACCATCCATGGACAAGATCAGTCGACCACTTTTCCAGACACGATGTGACACACAACGGTGTTAAGAATGACACACTCACAGCTCCAAAGAAGCCAGCGCGGACCACCGCCTCTTTCTTCGCCAGGTGCAGGATGTAGTTGATCTTTTCCACATATTTCTCCACCTCAATTAACTCTTTCCCGAACGCTCGCACCGTTCTTAAATTGCTAATCCGCTCTTCGGCCAACTGTTAGAGAGAAAGAGAGATGGAGATTATAAAACCTTAAAGTTTTAATGAAAATGCCAGTTTTGGTGTGTATTCTGGGTAAGATGAGCCATGGAAGATCCCCTAAATTAGTCCTGGTTACCTGTGTGGCCTCAGCCAGCGAGTCCTGAGTTCGCTTGGACAGCGAGCGCAAATATCTGCCGTAGACCACTGCCAGGCCTGCAAGCGGGGGCACGATCATCAGGACAAAGGCAGCAAGGCTGGGAGACACATAAAACTGGAACACAAGCAGAGGCAATAGAGATTAATGCACAAAATGTTGCGGAACAAACATTTATCAGTCGTAGATATTCTCAAGTAAGACACACTGAAAATGACATTTCGAGAGCATTAACAGACAGAAGGGGTGTAGCTCTCCAGACTAGCACAACTGAGAATTCAAAAAGGATTTAAATGGATTCAAATAAAGAGAAAGTGAAACAAATTCACTCCATTTCATGTTTTACACGACATTTAAGGCAAGTTCTGTTTTCGTTCAGTGAAGAGGATGCAAAACCTCTTCAAATAATAATTTAAAAAAGTGCATCCGTTTAATTTAGGCATTTTCTAATCGCGTATAAAAACAAGCATGAGTGATGATAATACATAAATAATAGGGATGCTCAAATAATTATATCGACGAGGCTGTGTCAGGGTGAAGCACGTCTGACACTTATTAGTGTCAATGGTGTATTCAATGCACAAAAACAACGGAACTTCTTGCAACGCAGCATATCGACAGGAATAAAATGAAATAAAGGCGTGCAGGCGTGCCAGGGGTTTACCATCATGCCAACCCCAGCTGTTGCCTGAGCTACAGCGCGGAGGCCGTCGGAGAGGTTGTCGGTGATAGAGTGGCCGATGAGGGCCGTGTCGGCGGACAGGCGGTTGATGAGCTCGCCGGTGCGAGTCCGGTCAAAGAAGCCCACCTCCTGCCTCAAAATTGAGGAAAAAAGGGATTCTCGTAAATTGCGCACAATCTGCTGTCCTGCAAGAATCATCACAGAGAGAACATTTCAGGATGACTTTCTTTAGGGGTCGTTAGAACAGGCAAAGACAAGAAAAAACATCCATTATAGGAAAGTCTTTATTTCATGAGGTTGTCATTTATTTATTTTATTTTAGAACGACCGGTTATTTGCCCTGCATTCATAAATCACCAATCGTTAATTAAACCAGCTGGGTTTGACATCCATGCCCTGACTGGATCATGCTGCTATACACTTGGCAGATGGTCAGTCAGCCAAGTGTGAGCCAAACAGGAAGTGAGTGCCAGGTGTCTCTATGTGACATTCAAGGGCTGTAAACTGTGCGGTTATATTATAAACTTCTCAATTATTCTTTTTAAAAGGATATTCTTAACCCAACAGCGGCTCTGTCAACCAAGCCGAACATTAAACGAGCTGAACTCTGTACTCACCCGAGATCTGCATGAGATAGACCCGGGCAGCGTTGGCCGCTGCCCCGCAGAGGAACACCCCGGCCATCATGGCACATAGGCTGCCCAGAGAGGTGCTCAGGTCCTGCGCCGGGCTCGTGTAGATGGTGTCGATCACCTTGCCCAGGAAGAAGGGCGCCGACATTGTGACGGTACTGGAAACCAACAGGAAACCCAAGGCGGCTGAGGAGACAGAGAAAGCACAGCTGGTTGAACAAGTTGAAACTGGAAAGGGTTTTCACTGAAGCGAAATGGCTATGCTGACATGGTCACGTAGTGTAAAGCCATTTGCCAGCTATAATGATGTCTCTCTCACGAGTGAAACATACATTATTTAACACCCATCCCAGCAGAGCGGGATTGAAACATCATATACAGAGTGGCACAAACCTCCATGGGCATCAGTGAGGATTGTGGGCACTTCATCTACATTCATATGTGTGTGTGTGTGTGTGTGTGCCACAAATTATACCCAATAAAGTGCAAAAGCCATAAAAGCATTTGCCTAGGAAAAAAATGTTTTTAGAGACAAGCTTTGGAACACATTCTCATTTTAGGATCTCCTTTCCTTATCTATCCTACTGGTACATGCTTCTAATTTAGATGCATTCATGCAAGATTTCATCTATTTTACGTGGATTTTCGTCAATTACTAAGCTGCTTTTGCATTGAAGAGGTGCCAAGCCAGAACATCGCCTATGCCATATGGAAACGGCTAACCCGTCAGTCGCCCCCGCTCCGGGTGTGCCAGCTGGAGCAGCCGTCTCCCGTCCGCGGAAAGAAGCCGGCTGGGTTTCTTCTCGGCTTCCGTCACCCCTTCAGGTTGTCCAGCTTCTGGCTTTGAAGCCGACGATGCGATCCATCTGGCAAACCTGCCTGGCGAATGTATGGACAATGTATAGCCGGAGAAAAGAAGTGGATGTGCCCTGGACACGGGGAAAGATGACGGACAGACGGCGTTTCCTAAACCGATTCCCATGAAACCACTCAGACATCTGCTGTCGCCCAATCCCCGGCGCCTCTTGACCCGAAACCAGCTCAACCCCTGCCCGGCACTGGCACTGGCACTGGCACTGGCACTGGCACTGGCACTGGCACTGGCGGCATACCCCCGCAGGCTGGCGCAACTATACATGGTCCACGGCAAGCCCACTCGTATCGGACCGGCCAGGTTGAGGACACAACGTGTGTACATCCCGTGCACAATTCGCGAGTTCACCGTCGGTCAGTCTGCAAATCCAGCGAAAACCAAGAGTCTGCGACACAGTCAAGGGCGCGATCCTCATTGCACGGAAGCGAAATCGCCCGGGTGCGAGTTTGCTCTTCTCCTCAGAGCAGGGAAGGCAGTGAAGGCGCTGCTCCGATCATTGTGACTTTGGTGTCGGTTGCAATCCAGCCTATCTGTCGCGGTCGGGCTCTTATCATGTTGCCTCCAGCCGAGCGGCGCATCACACTGCGCTGCCAGATCCCCCCCGCATCTCCTCTGCAATCTCTCCCCAGCACATTGGAAACAGATGTGATAATAACGCGAAATGGGTGCAACGCCCACCAAAACGCCGAGCACGCCCCTCCGAAACCGCTTCTGCAGAAGTTAAGGTCACCCCGCCGACACCTGTGACATGCGGTAGTAGCACCGGAAAAATAGGACAACAAAGGCATCACCAATCAAATGTCGATCGTCATCGGTGCTCCACACACGACTTCCTTTTACCGTATAATCGCGACTATAGAGGCACCATATTTTCAAGGATACTTTTTTTTTTTATGTATCCAGTTTCTGAATGAACAAAATAACCGATTCAACTGACATGCATAACTCCACCGCTTTGTTTAAAGAAAAAGCCCACTTGACCTTTTTCTGGAAGTTGGAGCTTACAAAAAAATCTGTTCATGCCCACTGGAAGAATGCGTGTCTTGTTTGACGTGATTGTTTGATCTCAACAAGAATTAGGGGGAACTTTGGTTGCATCCTAGGAATCTGGCAGCACTCCACCCTGAATGGATACCAGAAAAGGGACAACACAAGACAGGCAACTCTGCAGATTGGAAGTTACACACTTCCTGCTCCTGCTGCCAATCTGATAAACAGGCCTGTGCCCCCCCACCACCCCCCACCATTGAAGTCTGTCGTTTTTTGTTTGATCTTCTTCCACGGAATACAGGAATCAAAAACATCATGTGTGGGATGTAAAATAATCCATTATACTTATTATTATTATATGTAAATGGCTTCAAACACATGCAAGATTTGTTCACGGTTTTTCTGTACAATCGTTTGGCTTGGGGTCAGAAATGTCAAACAAATTCCTACAAACAGAAGGATAAGAAAAGGTCCTTCCGGCTTTTGATGTGAAGAATACATTGCATTTAATAGGAATCCTGCCAAAGCGTATTTAACAAGTGGAATAATAAGAATAAAGCTGACACAATAGTTGTGCCCTAAAATATACACTAACACGGGGGGAACCTTGACGGTATTGCCTTAGTAACCTGAATCTTGCATTTTATACATGTCTTGTAAAATCAAATCAATACATTTGGTTTTCTTTTAAGCAGACATTTTAATATAAATCTTGATACAAAAAACAACCACCTTCGGAATGTAAAGCACCGGAAACAAAACAACCTGTACACACAGGCCGGTTTGCAGGCAATCAATTAAGAAAATAGTATTCAAACAATCCCCCCCTACAATAATACTGCTCTGTACATTCAGTCGACAGCACACTGAAAGTCTTGTTTCAATGGCAGATGGTGCAAACCTATTTTTCCCCCCCTGTGCCAGTTGAGGCATTACATACAGTTGCAGTCATAACCTCTTTGAAATACCCCTCCAGTTATAGTTTAGTGCATCATTCTGCCGCAGGATTTCCATTTGAAGATATCACTTTTATTATTTACCCAAAAGGAAAAACCTGCAGGATTGCTTCACAGCTCGTCTCCCTGAAATCCCTGTCGAAAGCCTATGACTCCCATATGTTTCAAAGGAGGATAGTGTGAGCTGCACCTTCCCCGCAACATTCACACTCTCCATGACGCGCAAAACTCTCAATCCACATCGAGAGATGTACGCTTAGAATCACAAGAAGAGAGAATGAGGACCATAAATGGATTCCAGAACAAACAAAGGTATGGGACGTCTTTTTAATAAAAGGCGTTAAGATGGCAACGGGCCAGAGACATCGGAAGAAGCAGATGGACGATAGTAGCTATAGAATGGATGCGGGGAGATTCAAATACACTAAAAAGTAAAAACTGTGTAAAAGAGGTTTGGATAAGACTGGAACATTTTGTTTTTGGTAGACTAATATGACAAATGTGGGCAACAGTTTGCACTCACATCACCAATATCAGGATGTGTAATCGTTTGCCGCCCAAAATGAATATACATATAGTTACCAGTTGATTATGCATATATCTGTTGCAGGACCTTCGTCCAAAATACCATTCAATCTTATGATGTTTTATTTAATTTGGCAAGGGTTGCAAGGCAAGGCATGTTGACAACGACAGAAGTTAGGGACATACAGTTAAGTGGCTTTTTATTTTTATTAACCATTGTATATTGGAATAAACTGGGATATAACTACATCTCAGCAGAATTGTATTTATAACCTGTAGAATAGCTCCAAAGACAAAACTTTGTGTAGAGCACACAAACTCCAATTTATTTGTGCGAACCCCACATTTTAATCTTTAATTATACACAACACATCAGTCCTCAGAATCCTAAAAATAGACTTTATGACAGAAGATTTCTAACTAGGATACTTTAATGGCTTTCACAGTTTCCTTTCAATGTTGTGCTGTCTGAGAACCAGGTTGCTATCAATCAAGTACATAATGCGATGAAAACCACAGATAAAATTCCTATGCTTTCAAAGATAAAGCCTTTTGGAAAGTCCATAAGAAACCACACACACCGTATTGATGGATGCTCAAGGAAGTAAAAAAACTTTATTAAATAACCTTGAATGACACGGAAGCAAATGATAGGTGTATTTATCAAATCGATGCCCTATAGGGGAAATAAATGTATTCAAAATAATTTTCTGGAAACTCCCTCACATGATTACTCTGATAAATTGAATTGACAGTCTATGACTCAGTACACGGTACTTATCCAACAAGCAAAACTGAGAAGTTCGATTACAAATATGATTTATCGCAGTGTTAGAACGCACGGTGAAGCGTCCGTGAAAAACATGAGACCTACACAATCACATTTTCCATTATGGAGTTATATTTGGTAACGGGCCTTCCCCCAGTTCCTCTTTAGCTCAGTAATTACCAAAAACTACTTCAAATTATTTTGTGTTGTGTGGACGGGAACTACTTTCATACAACTAATGGAAAAGGTTATTTTCTTCTCACTATAAGACCACACAATGTGTTATGAAGGAAGAATTAAATAATCCTGTAAAACCAGGCAGCCAAAGAAATCCTGCTGGCATGAAGAATAAAGTCAATTCTAACCAGTCTACGTTAACGAAGCTCCCCCGCCTGGAAAGCTTACACTAGGTTTAGTAAAAGGAAAATTAAACAAAAAATAAAAAAACAACCGAGAGAAGCACTTTGATTCTCACTGGAGTCTTCTCTCTACCTCACAGAGATTATGGCTTTAATGCAAGAATATCATCACTCGATTTTCTTTACTCACAGTTTCTTTGTCCTGAGGGAATTCTTTATTAAACATCATAAGAAGAATCTGGGTATTTGAGTCTTTGTTGCGGATACATTTATACACCTGCTCAGGCACTGGGGTCGGTCATTTTGTTCGTTCTTATACAAATTGAGTATTGTAAATCTCAAAGTGAGCCCACAAGGAAGAAATTAAAAGTAGTGCCGCTTCTCCAGATAGAAACATTTCACCCGTTTCAAATGTACAAAGGGAAGATTTCGAATATGAAAGAGTTCTCGTGCTACTTAGAAAATGTCATTGGATAGTGCTCTTCCTATAGAAAACAGGGAGTGTACATTTGGTCATGGCTGCAGTCAACCGTATGGGCCGGTTTCACTCCACAGGGGAAGAATTTGTTTAGTTTTTTTAAAGGCTGGCATCCGTACTGGGGTGAAAAAGCATGGATTCAGAAAACAGATTAAGAAAAAGCTTTGCTCAGTAAACTAGGACTGAAAGTTGAGAGTGCACTGAGAGTTGGGGTCATTTATTTCTCTCTCGTGTCAATTCCACTCCCTCAATGCACAGGGGGTCACAGCTGTATGTGGTGAAAGTTAAAAATATTAGACACCCCATCATTTTAATAACGATAAGCACCCAACGTTCTTCTGAAGCAATAGGCGACACATAACCCTACGGACTGAGTCTGTGTTGCCCTTCGAAACAGTGCAATATAAACCATATTTTGGGGAAGGAAGGAACAAAACAAGAAACACGGACCTCAACAGTCGATCAGGAATAAAAATGGAAGCTAAAGGAGACCGTAGTCAGAAAGTGTTCTCTCAGATGAATGAGAGGAAAAATGACACCCAGGAAATACAAAAGTTCTAGCACAATGCTTAACCGATGGAATAGCTTTTTTTAACCTTGGATTGGGTGATTTAAATTATTTTTTTTCGGTTGCCCCTGTAATTATAGAGAACATGATATTTCAGGACTATGTACAGGTCAGAAATGAGAAGTTGTGTTTCTGTTTTGAATCCCAGGGAATGTTCTGGAAACCCTTTATTGGCATGGAAGATAACCTGACCATGAGACACTACGACACCCAGCAAGAAATTGAACAACAGTAAATCTTCATCTATCAGACGTCTTTCCTTTCAAAATGCTCTTCAGCAATCTGACCTTGTAGAACAGACAAACCAACAAAACAAATGAAATCCTGGTGAAGATGTTGAGAAGGGGCAGGTCTATGTCCTTGTGCTTGTTGTCCCGTCCCCCTTGCGCTAGTGCTCCTGGTTCTCCTGCGCTGTGCCTGTCACAAGCAATAGGTTGCAGGCCATGAACTGTACGCTCAGCACGTTGCTGGTGTTGCCCGTGTAGAGGCCCACCAGCTCGCTGGAGGAGCCATCTACCGGCACGTTGCAGTAGGTGTTCCTGATGTCCCATACCCTGACCGAGTTGTCCATGGAAGAGGAGGCCACCAAGCTGCTGTCGGGGCTGAAAGACAGGCTGGTGATGGTGTCAGTGTGGCCCCGGAGGTCCTTAAAGAGGTTGCCCGACGCCAGGTCCCAGAGCTTGAGTCTCTGATCTTCCCCGGCCGAGGCCAGGTACTTGCCATTGGGGGAGAATGCCAGGGCCAGCACGGGGCCGCGGTGGCCGGTGAAGAGGCGCACGGAGCTGCCCTGCTGGGTGCTCCACAGACGCACCGTCTTGTCGGTGGAGCCGGTGGCCAAGTAGTTCGAGTTGGGGTGGAACTTGATGCAGTCCACGTCAGCCAGGTGGCCCGCGTAGAAGCGCAGGGGGAAGGTGCGGCTGAACGTCCAGAGGCGGGCAGTCCGGTCGTGGGAGCTGCTGGCGAAGTAAAGGCTGCAGGGGCTGATGTCTACGTCCCACACCGGGTAGGCGTGGCCCTGGTACAGCGCCGTGTTGGTGAAGCTGCTCAGGTTCCAGTAGCGGATGGTGGTGTCCTCGGAGCAGGACAGCAGCCCCGAGCCGTCGGTCAGGAAGGCCGTGCGGTACACCGGGCCGCAGTGGCCCCGCAAGATCTTCATCTCGCTGCCGGCGCTGTCCTCATCGTCGGCCTGCGGGAGTGAGACAGACACGTCATAATAAAAATAATGCACCATCAGCTTTGGTTTTCATATCCTGTGTCAGCAAAACATTAGAATAGGACAACATTTTAAACTGCAACATGCGTATTATTTAAATGGCACCTCTACCCATTTTATAGAGTTCTTTCTGCCATTTTGGATATCACACTCGTTTATTCACTCATACTTCTTGCCCCCAGTAAACTCCCTGGGAGATTTCATGACACACACACTCAGATTTGGTTGGAAACAAATCAGCCATTAAAGACAAATAAACCTCAGACGCAGGACCGGGCCTCACCTCCTCATCTAGGACGTCGCAGGCCAGGTGGATCCGAGCCACGTCCACCAGGTGGGGCTCGGCCTTGAGCTTGCGCGCCCGCAGGCTCCACAGCTTCACGCAGGAGTTGTCGAAGCCAGCGGCCAGCAGCTTGCTGTTGGCGGAGATCTCGGCAGTGTTGAGCAGCTGATCGGTGTTGTGGAAGGCGTAGAAGCAGACGGTGGTGAGCGAAGGGGGCCCGTCTTTGACCCGCTTGATGCAGTCCTGCAGCGAGTCTAGGGCCGCCTCGTTTTGGAGGATGCTGGCGCCCACGTCCCCTGGCTCCAGGCCCTCGCTGGCGTCTCCCCGGCAGGAACCCCCTGACACGCCCGTGCCGCCCCCGTACAGCTGGTAGTCGGTGCGCGGCACAGGGGTCACCTCCAGCTGGATGCGGGCGCCCAGCACTTTACACAAGGCGGCGTTGTCGGCACTCTGGAGGTAGCGCAGGAGATAGTTGTAGGCCTCGTCGGAAAGGTGCACCACATACTTGTTGTCCAGGAAGGCGCAGAGCTTGGGGTTGGAGGAGACGTCCTGGACAGACAGCGTGTTGCGCAGCTGCTCCACCGTGTCCTTCTGCTCGCTGTCCTGCTGGAACAGGCCGTGGAAGCGGCTGTAGAAGCTGTCCACCGCGCTCTTCAGCCCGCAGTGCACCATGTCCAGGTGGAGGTAGACAAAGAGAGGGTAGAGGACCAGCGACACTTCCCGGCCCCAAGACACATCTGCTTCTATGGCAAGAAAGAAGAGAAATTTACACATTCTGACTTTCTGGGGATATTTGAACAGTAATAATCTGAGAGAACCTGTAAAAGACATGCATTTATGCTAGCCCGGAACAACAGGAAAGAGAAAGTGTAATAATGATAATAAGACAAACACATTCAAGTTCAAAGCGATCATTCATTACAGATTGTGCACTTACACCTGACTTTAAATCACTTCCACTTATAGGCTAATGGCAGTGCTCCACCCTTTAATCAACATTAAATATTCCCAAAACAGAGGAGCAAATCAAACTCACCAGAGAGGAAGCTGCGCAGTCGCCCGAACTGCATTTCATACTGCTGGGGGTCTGCCTGGCACGGGGCCGCCGAGACAACATTGGCACAGCTAGACTCGGTCTGAACTGGAAGGGAAAGAGTTCATCAGCAAACACTGCTTCATTCATTTATGTATTTAGATTCAGAAAATCACTTTACAATCTACTCCCAGATACAGGAGCAGTCAGGAGACATGTAGAACAAGTCAGATTATCCCACATGTGTAGAGCGGAGACCCCACCTTTTGAGAGGTTACTATATCCTGCACTTCAAGGCATGCATATGTTGTAACTCTTGTGAAAAAAAGACAGGTTGGCATGTGGATGTGGGTCTATTCTCTCACCTGTGAGGCTGGCCGCCATCTCCTCCGCAGTCTGAGAGAGCTTTGCCCCCTTCAGGGAACTTTCCGTGTCCACATACTGACGCCTCTTCAGGTACTGAGCCACCGTGTACTGGATCTGCTCCGTCCGCACCCTCTTCATCACCTGCAATCAGCACCGGGACACCCACATGAGCACAGTCCTGATCGCAGGGCAGAACTGCAGTACAGTAACTAAACTCGTCTAAGTCCAAATACAAAGACCGATAAGTGCATAACCAAATTTTTTACCATCGAGCAAAGGTTATTTTGTCTTGTGCATAAGGGATCTAGGAATAGGTTGGCAAGAAAAGTTTGTTTGGTGGTTGTTTCTCTATACAGGTGGCATCTTGTGTGAAGGATGGTCTAAGAAGCCCAAATCAACGCAAACTGCAGCATTCAAAACGCATCTGCAAAATACAGATCAAGACAAACCTGCAAATGCATGCACGTTTAAACAGACAAACTTTACGCAACTCATGAGCAGGAAGCGCACTTTCCCCTCCGATCACCATCCTCTCATCTGCTGTATTATGTAGGCCTGTCTAATTACAGATTGGCGCTCTCCCCATTTTAGCGTTTTACCCCGTGCCGCCGTCCCGTTACCGTGGCCAGAAGGTTTTAAATCCCTTGCTCACTTACTGCATATCGTACTATCCACTCCCTCTGTCAGATCGGGTTCAAATCGCGCTGGGTTTCAAAGTGAAATACGGATTTTGGCAATTCGTCTCTCCCTCCTCAAATGGAGCTCCATCACTCCCTCTCCATTCTGTGGCCTCTCCGCCAGGATTAACCAATCAGCGCGCTGCATCCATTAGTTCTGTCTGGGGGGTCAGGGGGCAGGGTTGAAAGGTCGCCATTGCAGCGTTGCTGTCACACGTGCAATGCTATCGAGCAAGGCAAAGGGGTAAGAAGACTTAACTGTTGTATAAAATCATGAAAATGATTAGATTAAGTACATAAAATGCGTATCAAGTCGAAAAAAAATGCTTTGAAACGTGTTGCAACATGTAGATTGCTTATTTCCAGACCCTTGGTTAAAGTAGCTGTGTCGAAACAGCAGTGATTGTATATTGAGAACCAAAACAATGAATTGTAATAAGTATTTGTGTAAGAGAAGTACAACCCGGTTCACATATGTAATCTTTGTTTGCTTTGTTTTTTTGTAATGTACAGGCAGTAAGAGATTAATGTTGCGGAGTCTCCTGGTGGATAATGAAGCAAGTTAGCAGTTTGTAACATTGAGATCAGCACACATTAGTGAAAAGGTACTATTCCCATATATTCTATTTATTTCCATGTTTTAAATTTTTCTTTAAACATCGATTCATACATGTGTTAAGTGATAAACATGACCCCCAACAGCAAGCAGCGGATTTGATGTGAGTTCTCCCTCTAGTGACAATATACAGTAATATATTTGTCTTATTAATATATTTATGAAGTACCAGTTTTTCTATTACATTATAAGCATTTTATTGTGTTCTTTGGAAGGGAAGCTTATAATAATAATAATACTAATAATAATAAACTTCATTTTATGACAAGTATACCCTTATAATTACATGACATGTGAAATAGGATATGTGCAATTCTGTCTGATTGTATTCTAGCTTATTGTAATCCATAAATCAAAAAGCAATATCTTTACTTTTACTACTTACTTTACTACTATTGTGATAACCATTCGAGTGTGAGTAGACAATAACCTTCTTTCATGGAAATGAACAGAGAAAGCCCCCCAACCTCACCGTTCCTCTGGCATCTAAACCTGATTATGTGGTGGCCAGTGTTGGTTAAGGTTTTCTCTCCCTGTCCAGGAATTGGCCATGGCTGCGATCTACTCTGGTATTCACCTGAAGCTCAAAAGCTCTCGGACACCCTGGGAGGAGAAACTGAAGTTGGCCCGCTTTGCCTGGATCTCCCAGCAGTGTTTCCTGCCCAACAAAGAGCAGGTAACAGCTCAGCTGACAGTCCCAGCCTGTTCTTAGATTCAGGGGGATAGAAAGTGTGTTTATATATCATTTAAAAATGTGTGTATTACTTTTCATTTAAAAAACAAACCTGTAATACTCTTTAATGATACTTTAAAGTTGTTTTGGGCACTTTGCCACATAACTTAAAGTAACAATACGTTTTTGCAAATCTGTTGTAAGTGGGCCTCATTTTTCACAAGCTGGAACTTGGTTTTGGATGATGTATACATCTGAAAATGCTCTGTCTGAAAACTCTTGATTGGAGCACAATCTTAATTACTGTGTATTATTAGCTCCCACAGGCGGGTGGTGTTTGTCAGGCATTGTCTGCGCCGTTTAGTGGTTGGCAAGTTAGGAACTTCTGCATTCTGTCTGTTTAATTATACTTACACCAGGTGACCTTATATAGTTTAGCAGTCTATTACAACATAAGAGAAATAAAGCAATCTTTCTCACAATTCAAGTTATATATGCATTTTGCTCCCAACATGTTTTCCTTGATAACAAATATTATACTGAATGAAAGCCCTGGGTCTCCATGTAATTTACTAATCTTAAGCATGGTTATTATTATTGTTGTTGTTGTTGTTGTTGTTGTTGTTGTTGTTGTTGTTGTTGTTATTATTATATCAGTTACATTGATTATTGAAGAAGGTGGCTTCATATCAGACCTACCAATTGCATGGATAAAAGTAAAAAAACAAAAAAAAACTGAAATACAATGGCCCTTTTAGTAAGATCAGAATCGTTAGTACCAGTGCCATGGTAAAAGAAAGGAAATATAAAGGTTAATAAACACCTGGGTAGCCCAAATCCATCCTGATTTTCATTCTAATTTGTTTGGATTTGAATAATCGTATGTTCCAGGCAGGAGATTAGGCATTTTTTAGTGAACCATATTGGGATACGTTTTGATGAAGGAAAAGCTTCAATTGAAAAGGCTAACCAACAGGGAAATAAAACTGTGTAGAATCTTGCAAATGTTTGATTAACGGGGTATTGTGGTACTCTCAAAGGAGTGAATTGCTGGAACCATTCTGACATTGATTTTTATGTATTTTAACTCTCCATTGCTGTTGGGTCCTGATTGCTAAAAGTTTAAAATGCTAATAGAATAATACTTTATAGCACAATTTTCCATGCATGGTTTGATGTCTGTGTGAGTGCATTTTATTTTACAAAACGGTGCAAAAAGCACTTTTTAATGTTGCAATTGGTAAACTGCGGAGCTTTCCCAAGACAAACACAAGTGCTTATATATTGAGCGAGTGGAAAGTAGCAAACAGGCTTTCAATTCATTCCCAATCGCTTTGAGGTTTCACTTTAAAGCATAAAATCCATGTAATTACCCCATACGAACTGTGATAATTTTTTGGTCCTTGAGTAAAAGACTCTTTGATTAAACGGCCGACTCATCCAATATGGGTTTCCATATCGAACGCCGCTCCAGGGATTTGCTGAATGAGAGAGATGTGTGCCAGACATTTGTGTCAATAAATCAAGGCTTTGATCCAACCTGACCATTACATTATTTATGAAAAATGTATACATTAGCCAGGAGATGAGGAGTAGAACTTCAATCTATGGGTTCTCACTGGTAATAAATTATGTTGGTGTAATTTCTTTGGAGGAAGAAAAGCTAAGCAAAATTATGTTTTTCCTCAGAACATATAGAACATATAGAAATTCTTTGTAGATCCTTCAAAACATAATCCTTTCTTCCTTCTCCCTCTGCTCTTATTGAAGGTGTTAGTTGACTGGGTGAGCCATGTGTTGACTGGGTATTATGGCAAGAAGCTGGATTTGCAGCAGAACCTGGTAGAAGGCTTGTGGGCCTACCTGGATGATATTCTGCACAGCAAGAAGCTTCAAAATCTTCTTAACCAGGGGAAAACCCTAAGCCTACGATTTGCAGTAGCACAGGTAAGTAGTTTGAAGCGATTTGTTTTCCTCTGCTTCATCTCTTTCTCAATAACGGACTGCTACAGTGAGATTTTAGATCTCGATAAGAATGGAGTAAAGTGTTGCACAAAGTGAAGAGGACAATGCAGCCGACCTGTAACTTACTAATGCAACTTGAATAACTGATTAATCCTGAAACCATCAACTTGAAAATTGATATTTAATGTTTTTTTTGTTTTTTTTTTAAGTTCCAGTCCAGATTTCTCAGTCATAGCTTAATCCTTGGTTCCCGTTGTAGATCATCAACGAGAGAATCTCAGCATGTGCGTCTGGGACATCTCTGGACATCTCCACGGCGCTGAGCTGCTGCCACGGCATCCTCTCCTCCTCCATGCTGTCGGTCATCTACGCCACCAAGTACGAGCTGATGGTCGAGCTGCTCAACAGGCTGTGCCAGCTGGCCAGTGTTCAGCTGAGATTGCAAGGACCTGAACAGCCGCTGAAGCGCCAGGTCTTCGAAGTTCTTCTCTTGGCTTTGAACAGCTACCTGCAGGTGCAGAAGCAGCAGTCTAACCCCAACCGGGTGTTTGCCCAGGTCACGGCCCACCTGCTGCAGCCGTTCCTCCTCTTGAGACACTTCCTGACCTCTAGAAACTGGACGGCTGAAGACGACCCCGCTATAAGACACCACCTGAGCAAGGACATCCGGGCCAAAGTGGATGCCGTGCTGCAGTCGGCTCTCTTTGTGACGGAGCACCTTCAGTCCTACAAAGAGGAGCTTCTCCGTGTCAAGGAGGGGCCTGGGACCAAGAAGGCCCCTGTGACCAAGGCTTTGCTTTCCCCTGTCAGTACAATACTTGCAAAACTCACCGACACCAAGAGCTGCGACCCAGCGCTGCGTTTTGCGCTCCGAGTGAATTCCATTCCTGTGCTTTTCAGGTTTGCCCTGGAAGCTTTCTGCAAAGGCCCGGAAAATAAGGTGGTTGGCTTTCACATGCTGACCCGATTTTTTCCCACCCTGGGCTTCTCTGAAGAACTGGCCAAGAAGGAGTTGTCCAGCCCTGGAAATTGGAGCATGGCCTTGCTTGCCTTGGAGAACCTCTTGAATTTAAGCTTGAGCTGGGACTTGTACAACGTCGCGGCTGACCGATTCCAGCACGGCGAGGCGCAGTTCCAGTTCTACAGGGAAGTGGCTGAGCTGTTGTCCAACCACTCTCAGCCCACCATTCCCGCCTGGTACAGGTGCCTGAAGGCTCTCTTTGCGCTGAACCATTTGATAGTGGAGCCCGATCTGGATGGCCTTGTGTCTTCTGCTTGGATCGATGCCGACTGTGTGGAACCTCGTGTCATGAAGGCCAGAGAAGCCCTACTGGCAGTCCTGCTGCAGACCTATGCAAAACTGCGGCAGCTCCCCAGGCTCTTTGAAGAGGTCCTAACTGTGATCTGCCGTCCAGCTGCTGACGAGCTGAGGCAGCCGGTCTTGTCTGCAGGCCTCAGCAGGAATCTGAGCCAGTGTCTGTTGGACATTCCACCCAGCCAGAGTCTGGAGATCTGCAGCTTAATCCTGGAAAAGTGTCGGAGTTTCCTGCTGCCAGATCTGGAAGGGCAGGATGACCTGGCCTTGAAGCTGCTCTCATTGAGTGTCCTCTTGCATGCTGTCCTCTTCAACGTGAAGAGCATGGATAACAGCACGCCGCCCCCTGTTGTGAAGCGCTCACAATGCATCATGGGTGAATTACTTGCAGTGATTAAGTCTTTGCTGGATCTGCTTCAAGGCCCTTTCACTGATGCATTGTGGTTTAAAAAGACGGCGGAAGGAGCTTTGCTTCTCACTTACACTTGGGTTGAAGTGGACACCCTCTTTCAGATGCACTGCAGCAAATATGTCTCCCAGGTCAGACCTGAATCTCAAAGCTCCCACCTGGAGGGGGGCACGTCTTTTCTCCCTGGCGTGAAAGAAGAGGACTGGAACGTCATCTTGTCAAAGGCCACTCAATGTGGCTCCCTAGGTCAACTTCTGCAGGAGCTTCTGGCTCTCCAGAAAATGAAACAAATTCTCCTCAAGATGGATTTTGTTTCAAATGCCAGCAGCGAAGAGACACTTCGTAGCACTGCTGGGTTCATCTTAAGGTCCGGGAAGAGTGCCTTGAGCCAGACCAACACGGACCAGTGGTATGGTGAAATTGGTAACGTAGACGTCAACACCTATCCAGTGGCCCATTGGTTCCTGGTAACCTCCAATCTGGCTTTGATTTCTCCATATCTGTGTGAAGAGGATCTTTCTCACATTGCCAGTGTTCTTCTGAGCTCAGTCCTCCACAAAGGTGTTGTAGACGGGGCAGAGGACCAAGGCACCTGCCTCTCGGTTCCTCTCATTTCCAGACACTTGCTTGGCGATATAATGCTCATTGAATTACCATCTCTGTATTCTGCCTTCATCAGGAGTCTGTCTCAAAGGATCGTTGGCATCCTCCGTGGTTCTAACCAGGGTCCCCTGTCTCAAGTGCTGCTGCGTTTTGTCCAAGCAAGTGGTGCTACGGTGAGAAGTGAGGAAGAAGGTTCTGAGACAACCAGCAAGATGAATGATGCTTCTCCTGCGTGGAAGAGACTGGAATCCATAGCGCGGGAAGTCCTGATCTCTTCCAATGCCTGTACTGCCATCAGTCTGCCAAAGTCTCAGCTAGAAAGCCTTATGAACTTGCTGCCAGTGACCAGAGCCCTGAATCCAGATGGCATGTCCCCTGAAGATCACTCAGAGTGCTTCCTGCTTTTGTTCTTCACAGCTACCAACGTCCGCCCCAGTTGTGACACCGAGTCGACAAAAACTCTTGAGTTGCTGAAAGAAGTCTATGTTCTTCTGGCCTCCCTGTTGTCAGGAAGAAATATGGGGTCGGTCCTAAAAGTGGTACATGGCAGTGACCTTTTGGAAGCAGCAATGACCTCCCTCTTCTCGCTGAGCGACAGGGGTGTATCTGAAGCCGTTGACAGCTCTACCTGGCTGGCTTTCCTCCAGGCCGTCCAACAGTTCCTGCGGGGCCTGATTCAGGTGATCATTAACAGAAGGAAGAGTGTCCGTCTGAACCTGGAAAAGTTCACATCCTTCATGGTAACGAGTGACATGGCGGCCAGCATTTTGTCCCGAGAGAAGCTGGGGACTCGGAAGCCAGGTTCCGTTCAGCTTTTGTTGGCGTCTTTGACAACACTCTGCAAGGCCATGATAGTGGATCATAGCAGTAGCAAGCTGCTAGAGAGCACCATGACGGGCCTACTGGAGAAAGCCATTGCCACCATGGGCCCTCTGATCCAGAACGTGCTGAAGAGCCAGTCTTGTGGCCTGCTGGGCCAGTCCTTCTCTGTCAATGTGGTCACCGTGCTATTGGAAGCTGAACTGGCCCAAAGTTCATCCAAGCCTCCAGAGGCAGGGAGTCTTCGCTATATAGGGCTTTACAGGGGCTTCACCCAGCAGATCCTGAGAGAGCTGTCCTCCTCTCCACGTCCTATGGACTTCCTTCACTCAGCGCTTTGTTTCCTCCAAGCATTCTACTCTGCAGCCGAGAAAACCAAGGAGCCCGGCCTGGACGAACTCTTCATCGCGGTGGTGCAAAGCTTAAAAAAGCTGCTTGCAGGTAATGTCACCTACTGGGAACTGCCATGAAGACGCAACATTGGGCCTATTTGTTTTCAACTAGCAGGTCTTGAATTAATTAGTCATGATGAATTCAAATTAAATAAATTATAATTGGGACAACTACATTATTTGGGGGGGCGGGGCACTCAATTATAATGGGGCTTCGTAGTAAACAATGGGCCCTATTATTCAAAGCTTCTCTTTATAATGTCTGCTAAGAAGATATGCTGATATCCATTGTATAGTGAAAAATATGATAGCTGTGAGATGCAGAAGGATTGTATTGTGAAATAAACCTATTGGCAAATGCTTAGTATTGACTTCATAAATATCTATTGACTTTTTATGTAAATATTATAGAATATTAGTTTATGGCTTACTGGAGACTCAATAGGGTTAAATCCTTAATAATGGCATGTCGAGTATATTGTTAATAAGTGTGTCCTGTTAAGGTTACTAAGTAATTATCACATGGCATACTGTACACACTGATAATAATATACCATATAAGCCCTCTAAAGAAATGAGACTTCTAAAGAGAGGAATGAAATATTTGCCTAGGGAAAAGCTGGCATGTGAAGGGCACTGACTGAGCTTCTGATTGGACAGCGTTTTATTGTTAGGATACCCTTTCAGAACGCATACAAAAGCTGATTACAGTGATTTATCCATAAAATAAGTCTCAACTAATGTTTGACATCCGTGGAATAACTTGCTCAAGGATTTGCTTTCACTGACACTTCATAACTTGGTAACGTAACCTGGATGCCTTCAATGTGGGAAAGGAAGTCTGTTTCCACGAGATGTTTGACCTCTCCATCTTCTGTGCCCACGCTGGGGATGAAGTAGTTCGACTGAGTTGGCTAGCTATGGTTTATATTCAAGCAAGGGTATCATGCCACACTACTTGATCATGAATTTTATGGCAGAGTAGGCATGATCTAATCTTGCACTACTTAAACTACTAACCAGTTTCTTTTGATAGCTTTCCATGCTTAAAACCCAAATGCAAGATGTCTGATGTGGATGCTCTTGTTTTAGCTCCCTGGATCTCGGCAGGAGAAATACACGAGCTGGAAGATCCCCTGAGCAAACTCCTGGCCCAGCTGGTCACCAACAGCACTCGGGAGCAGTTCCACGTCATCCTGATGTCCTTGAAAGATGGCCTGGGGTCAGCGTGGCTCTGGAGTGGCCGCCATGGGGTGAGAGAGCTTGTTACCTTCAACTGCTGATTGAAATGAGCTTTCTGAGTTACCAGAGACGCATGTGTTTGTGTGTGCTTCAAATTAGGTGTTTTAAAGCGACGGCTCATTGGATCATGATAGGGTTATGGAGGAGCCATAGATTTACTGCTGAACTTTGCATGAGCCTTTTTAAATTATTGCATAGAATAGGAATTATTATGTAAAGCAAGACGCGATATATGTTGAAATAATATGCATCTGTCATTTTTTGTATCACTGAACTAAATGTATGATATTCCTTTTGTATTTAATTCAATCTTGGTCATTTTATAACCAAAACTGTCCCCTTTGGCAGTATTCATTTTATTTGGTTACTAATTTACAGGTAAATTTAAAAATAATATCCCCAAGGTGTTCAGCTGGAATGCTCCAGATGTCAGTCAGCCCACTCCACAGAATCCGATGTGAAGACCAATTAAATATATACGTCATGCAACAAGGGGATAATTATGGCTGTTCTACAAAATTCCACAGCTACAAGGCCGATGTGGCATTTGACAGCAGCCTCGCATGAAATGCGGCCTTGCGTCACTGTTTTTCATAAAATAGAAAGATGAACGAATAAATGGAGGACAAAGAAAATGAATCTCATAGCTTGGATGAATCGAAGGGTTTGTTTCTGCCAATGTCTCCCTGACATTAGAAGAAACAATGCAGCAAATGCATTCGTGAATTATATCAGATCCTTACTCTATACTGGAGTCAGGCAGAGGTAAGTTTTTCAACTGTGTGCTTAATCAAAAGGGAATATATAAGGGCATCCATAACAGTAACTATAGTGTGGTTCTAAAAATAAAATAATTCTCAAACTAATTTAAGTGTTTTGCAGTGTCCAGCATCTGAATCATTTAAGAACTGTGACCTTTTTTATGACCTTTGAACTTGTGCGCTGGCAATATCAATTGCGTCGGTTTCGCCATGGGAAATGCAAGTTTCATTACAATCCGCTGCGTTTTGAGGCGTCCTGATTTGTCGAGCATTGACCCTACAGAAATGAATGTTGTATTGCTAGCACTGTAACACAAAATGTGTCATGTTGTGATATATGGGTTCCATTACATCCTTAATTGCAGAAGGCTTTCGGTAACGTTAATGTCACAGACAGCCGTTGCTGCCAAGTTGATCTAAGATTGAACAATAACTTTTAAAGTGTGCACATTTGCTGCCTAATCTTTGCCTTTGCCGAAGCCCGGATTTCAAGTTGTCGGATCATTAATGGAATGGGTTTACATTTACTTTTTCATACCGGGTCATGGAATCGGGAGCTTGGAACACTTTTTCTTTGTGTGTGTGGAAACTTTGACGACGCAATCAATTTATACAGTAGTGCTACACCTTCAAAGTTTAAATCCTCATGCTCAGAAAGCAGAATGGCTCTTAAAGCCATTGCCCACTGGATCTGATGATTTTTACATTTGTGAAAGTGTGTGCATTCCCTATCCCACCTTACACACTGCACACGTAATTGTCGTACTACGGTGATGCAAACATTTTGGAAACTAAACGAGTTCGATCCGATTTTAAATGGGTCAAAAATGGCATTGACCAATGAAAAACGACACGAAGATGTGGATTGATGCACTCTATTTGTGTCCTCTTGAAAATTGCATAATTTCCATGTTTAACCATGAAGTATACAACAAAGCAAATAATTATAGACAGACGATATATGCCAAGCTTTTGTGGAGGTAGAATTCTCCTAGAACCTAAACAACAAAAATGTGACTTGCATTATTTATAAAGATTTTCAAAAAAATATTTGAATGTAGAATCATGCACTGTGCTTGTGTCTTTATGGTGAGGTGTAGTTTTTGTCTTTTTTTTTTTTTTTTTCGTATCATTGAAGTTGAGGAGGTAAAGAAACAGCGATGTAGCTCAGCTAGACACACACAAGTGCAAGAAGCAGGCTGTGTATCTGGTGTGAGGTGTATACAATACTTCAAGCCTTATTAAAATAATTATAATCCGTTTCATTCAAGCACCGTAGGCTTTTTTCAACTTAAAACCTCTTCCTGAACCTTCCTGATCTCTTCCCTCTTCAGGAAGTCCTCTCAGCTGTGACTTTAACCCGGCTGGTTGTCCTCAGCCCTCTTAACGACCTCTCTTCCAAGGCCTTCTGGTTCATGGCACCTCAGATCATAACCAACCTCGTGGTAGGTATTCATCCACCCGCTTGTCAGACACCCTTTAAATCTGCCAACACATCTGTAAACTGAATATTTGCTCACCTTTTTCTCTGGTTAATTATTTCCAAGCGTGAACATGTCCTAATGAGAGATGTGAAAAGTGCAAGTCAGGTTATGGCTTCACTAGATGTGTGTTGTAAGAGTTAAGTTTCTTCTTTGGAAAGTGCTGATGGAAGTTCCAAATTGTCGCATCCAGTTTATGAAGGCTGAGAGATGTCGCACACCCTCTGACCTCTGACCTCTTAGTCAGCTTGGATATGTGCAACCCCCCCCATTGCCCTGCCCTTATAGGAGAGCATGTGTTACAAAAAACAGGAAGTGAAATCTAGAGCTAGCAGTGTTATTTTCCCTATTATCCAAGTTCAGTTCCTTGTACACTCTCAAAGATGGAAAAATGTCACCTGCGTCAAACTGCTTTAGACTGTCTATTGGAGTGCGATTTACAGCCGCTTTATTTTTATGTTCTGGCCTTGAACGGACAAAGGCTGCATACCAGCTCCTTCAAAGCACACCTTGGTTACCATGGAGAGCCCACTTGATGGAAACACATCGGAGCCTACACAAGCAGGGTGAAGCTGTTGCATGCTGGGAGACCACAGCTGACTTTTGGTTTTATTGCGTTTTGTGCCGATGCCACTTTAATTAAGATGAAAGCGGTGCACACCTGCCAAACACCATCAAGCTAATGCAAAGCAGTCTTTATCTCTTTATGTAAAGGTGTCCCAGAGATGGGTAGAGATCTGTGTGTCCATGCAGGTGTTAAATTTGCTCAGCCTGTCTTTGCAGAGAAATCCAGTGGTTAAGATGGTTTTAGATCATTTCCAAACTAAGTGGGGACGGATTACAGGGAGTCCTGTTTCATCAAGTGCTCGAACCAAGAGCTTTAAGCTAATGCCTGTGTTTAATAGATCCCTTAAAGCTGATGCATTTTGAAACCTGCGATCTTTAAATGAAGCCTGGGTTTCTGCTGTAGAAAACCTTTTTATCTTGGTACTCTCACGAATACCACGTAATACTGATTGTGTATCTTGTCGTATGGAAATGTACACGATTGAACTGTGGACAAAATGTATTGTGTGTATTGGTTATCAATGATTCATTTTGATCGCCCAACTGATTTTGAAATACAGTGTTTAGGACATAAAAGGCTTGTTTGAAGTGTGAACGGCGCACTTTAAGTGGCAAATTTCTCTCTCACTCCAGAGAAACAAATTTCGGTCGAATTTGCTGTGGAGGATCTCTTAAGCTATGTTGAAAGCTTATATCTTCCTTATAAGTTCACAATAAAGAAGTAAATTGTCACATGCATCTTTAAAAATACTACTTCTATAGAGAATGTTCTATAATCTAAATGTGGTGGAATATACTTCCCACCGTGACACAGCAATGATGCAGTTTTATATGACTATTTCCTTCTCTCTCTCTCTCTCTCTCTCTCTCTCTCTCTCTCTCTCTCTCTCTCTCTCTCTCTCTCTCTCTCTCTCAGTTCATTGTGAAGGAGTCCAGTAAAGAGGTGTCTCTGACTGCTGGCTTCACTGTGCCAGTCCTAGAGGCCCTCAGAGCCGTGCTTCGTCAGGGGGAGGGCCGACTCTCAAACCCCCACCATGTGGCCATGGTCTATGGGGCCCTTCAGTCTGTGCCTCTAGAGCACCTCTCGGTGGAGGACTATTACACTGCGTTCCAAGCCATCCACGAGGTTCTGTTCGCAGTCATACAGTGCCACCCCAAGGTGAGGTCGTCCAAAGCCGTACTGGGGGAGTGCTGGCTGTGTGAGAGTACCTGTTCTCTCTTTCCTCAGACTCTTTCAGGTCTACTCTTTATGAAGAAGCTGTCAGACTAGGCTTAATTGCTTCTGAAGAGGCTAGGCTGTTGACACACCCTTGGCCCAGACATTGTCTCCTATTCAAGTGAATGGATTTGTTGAACTGCTTTGCGCCCCACTCTTTAAAGGCAGAAAGAATCTTGTCTGTATTGGATCAGCAGATTTGACTGCATTTCTTCCGCTTGAGCCCGGATTATATCAGACATCAACACCGCCCCCAGATTGCAAAATCCTGGCTAAAGGATGGTTTCCTGTTGGACATAGACCTTGTGAATCTTTCCGGTGGAGAAATTGCCTTAGTATTCGCTTTGGAATTTGCAACTGAAGTTTTGATTTGAGTATCGGCCTTGATAAAGAGTCACAGTCCTTCATAAATAACCTACAAAGGTCCCAGTTCAGAGTTCCTCCCGTTAATGTTCGATTTTTGATATCAATGTGAAAATAACACATAGGTCTAACTTTTCCCTTTAGACTGAGTCGCCATTTCCCGCATTCCTAATATTTGGACTTTGAAAGGATACAGCACACTTAAACATTCCTCAGTCCAGAGTTTTCCTTGTTAGGAAAAGGGAAAGAAAAACTCGAAATAGCATGTTTTTTTAACCATATGACACAATGTGCTTGTTTTGAACGTATGCCAAAAAAAAATTATACTAATTTAAAAAACCTGCAATTTATAGAAAAACAGATGCCCATAAAGGCACTGCAACTATGTACCGTCCGGGTTTGTGCAGCCATTATGGATGATGAATGGCTAGGTAGATGTTATAAAATGTGTTTGGATCCTGATAAACGCCGCTTGGTTATAAACAAAGAGACTTAATCCTGCTCTAATTAATGAGACCGTCCAATGTAAGCTTCAAACCCGTTTTTAAAGCAGTGTTTTCAATGTACTGCTGATACAGTTGCCTCTTGAATTGTGAAAACCGAACATGGATCAGACTTGTCAAAATGTCAGTGCATTAAACTCCTTAATCAGTTGACTAAGATTGTAAAACCATTGCATTTATTTATGTATGTATGTATTTATTTATTTATTTATTTATTTATTTAATAAAGGGGTCTTATATGTTTAGTGATGGGAGGAGGCTCCTCTCGCTTTCTAACAATGGGGCACAAGAATGATCTATGCATTGACTCGGCAAGAACTCTCCCAGAATCCTTAGAGTTCAGCCTCTCTTTGGATTTTTTTATTCATAAATTTATTCATAAGTATTATTGTAAAAGAGGAGGCAGACCTAAGACCGATAGGAGGATGTACACAAATCTGTACATACCCCAATTTCATGAATTTAAATTGTTCATCTGGTTTGCTGGACACCATGTGTTCATTGTGGCAGGTAGACCTACATAAGAACGTTTACAATCGAGAGGAGGCCATTCAACCCATCATGCTCATTTGGTGTCCATTAATAACTGATAAGTGATCAAGGATCCTGTCCAGTCTGTTTTTGAATGTTCCCAAATTGTCTCTTCAGCCACATCGCTGGGGAGTTTGTTCAGATTGTGACGCCTCTCTGTGTGAAGAAGTGTCTCCTGTTTTCTGTCTTGAATGCCTTGAAGCCCAATTTCCATTTGTGTCCCCGGGTGCGTGTGTCCTTGCTGATATGGAAAAGCTCCTCTGGTTTGATGTGGTTGATGCCTCTCATGATTTTGAAGACTTGAATCAAGTCCCCACGTAGTCTCCTCTGTTCCAGGGTGAGAAGGTTCAGTTCCTCAGTCTCTCAGTAGGACTTTCCCTTCAGACCTGGAATAAGTCTGGTTGCTCTCCTCTGAACTGCCTCTAGAGCAGCGATATCTTTCTTGAAGTGTGGAGCCCAGAACTGTCCACAGTATCCAGATGAGGTCTAACTAGTGCATTGTACAGTCTGAACATCACTGCCCTTGTTCTCAATTCTACACTTTTGACAATATACCCTGGCATTTTGTTTGCCTTCTTATTGCTTCCCCACATTGTTTGGATGCAGAAAGTCACTCATGATGTCTACAGCCTTGACTGAGAAACTGAGAGTTAATCCTTGTGTGACCTGGACGATGCATCGTCAATCTCATTCCCTTGTGTTTCGGAAACGCAGGTGATGCTGAAAGCAGCTCCTTCCTTCCTGAACTGCTTCTACCGTCTGGTGGTCTCCATCATGCATGAGGGACGACAGAAGGGAGAGGGAGAGAAAGGTAGGCTTCCGTGAATGAAACCAAAAGGGTAATGCAAGTTAACATGTTGGAAGCCATGAGCTCAGAGCATTCTGTACTGATTTTAAAATGCTACTTGCATGCTTGGAGCCCTGTAAATAGGTTTTTTGCTTCTTAAAATGCAGGGAGGACCCATTTGAAAGTCCAAGATGTATCCCTAATGATATTTTTTTTTAATTATTTTTGAAGATTACAGTGAGCTTTAAAGGTTTTCTTTTCTTTCCTGTGATCAATAGTCTAATTGTTGTCTGTGGTTGAAAGAAATATGATAGAATATTGGTTTCACAGCAATACAAAGCTTTCAATTCTAAAAACACTTGGCTAATACATTATTCATATCTTGTTTCTCACATTTTAGAACATTGCTGATCTTTATTATTATTTTCTATTTAATATGACGATTTCATTTTTTTCAGTAAGCTATTATGTTTTTTACCACTTTTGTGTCTCATTTTCAATGGACTTTATTATGTTAAATGACTCTGGGCTTCACTTTTAGTTTTTAATATATTAAGCTTTTTTCTTTTCCTCACTTCTCAAAATTCAAAAGTGGGAAAATGTCATGTAAGATGCATAAACCAAATCTGTTGTGACCTGTTGCTCGCTCTTGGTATAAACCTCCTGTTCATAAACACAAAGCACCCTTACTGCCAAGTAGTAATAATGCATTGAATTGGCTTTTTTATGCCATGCGTTATAGCCTGCATAGCCAATGCATCTTTTCATGCATGCATGCATGCATTATGCCCTTACAGGATTTTTTCTTCTTTGTACAGTGTGCTTGTTTAATTTGAGTTTTTAATGTTGTGTAAATATAATTCAAAATTACAGTAAGCCTACAATAGATGCAGTACTTGCCATGTGCTGCAATTATTTTTCTGAAGCAGCTTTCTCTATGTTTTAGAGCAGTGGTTCTCAATCCTGTCCTGGAGGAGCCCCTACCCTGCTGGTTTTGTTCCACCCAAGCTCTCAATTACTTAATTGAACCCTTAATTAAACAAATGTCCTGAATCAGAGCCTTTTAATTATTTTTAACAGTAGGGGTTTTAAGTTAAGTATAAAATGAAAGGAAATTATCTTATTACGGAACCAACTTTTTATCAGTTACACAATTTAAAGAGTCAAATGGAATCAAATTACTTAAATTAAGGGTTCAATTAAGTAATTGTGAGCTCTGTTGGAACAAAAACCAGCAGGGTAGGTGATACTCCAGGATAGGTTTGAAAACTACTGTTTTAGACTTTATCCTTAGTGTTTTTTAGATTTTTTTTTTTTTTTTCTTCTTCTCTCGCTCCAATCTGCTGACTTGAACTTGTTAAGCTGCAGGGGGTAGACTATGAAACACCCAAAATGCATACAAGACTCATTTCTCCGTTAAGTTTCCCCAGGCTGTGCTTCTTTTCCATACCTAGGTACCTGATAATCCAATAAATATTTACAAACAATTTGCTTTGCTGCTACACCAGCGTTTTTCTTTTTCTTTTCGGTTTGTTTGTTTGTTTTAGTTTTTTGGCCCATAATTGTAAAACAAGAATCAGCGAAAAGTGCTCCGACTTACTTGACAATCCCCCAGAGGTCCATAGGAAACCCATTTGTTGTGAAGCTTTTTTGTAATTTTTGTTTTATTCATGCCACTCTCTTGGAAACTTGGCAGAGCAGTTGGAGCTTTTTAAACCAGACCTCAGATCTTTCACGGTGCTGCCCCCGTTTCCCTCCCAGCAGGGTCCGACGCGGAGTTTGAAGTGCTGCTGAAGTGTGCGCAGTTGGTGGAGAGGATGTACACACACATTGCCACCGCTGCGGAGGACTTCACGGTCCTCTCGTCCTTCATCGTTGCACAGTATGTTAGTGAGCTGCAAAAGGTGAGAAATAAACCCCTTCCTTCGGTTTTGGTTCTATGGATTTATAACTTTTCCTGGTTGGACCTTTTAGATATTGTGCTACTTCACCCGCCCTGCAATTGCTCGCTTGTATGCCATCAGTGCAGATTATTTTTTGGGTACGTCTAGTAGAGATGAAATCCGCCTACGTCTCTTTAGCCTCCAGATTCCCTCTTCCTTCGACTGGCCTCCATTTTTCTAGGATTTGAAGTGAATCTGATGCAGCATCACTGTGTGCTTTTTTTTTTTTTTTAAAGTGTTGTCAGTTTCTTCTACTACTACTACTAACAGCAATTTGAAAGAAATACAATCATTTTCCATGCTGTAAACATTGTGCAGTGCAGTGATTTGATTCCAGATGTGCTAAGATACCTTGTCAGGCAGATGCAGGAGCCTAGACTTGTTTTTGTGAAATCTTCCAATCTTCCTGGAACAGAAACTATTTTGTATTTCAATTCCTAAGTGACTCCAGATTTGTGTACAGTTTCTCCAGTACCTGAAGCTGCCATATGCTCCTTGATTTAACGTTTGTGTTTCACGGTGTGCTGGGGATATAAATCGCCTATTTGAGCTCCCCAAAATAATAATGCATCAGACTATGATATTAAATAGCTCCCCATTTGTCTTCATATCACATGCACCTGATGCAAAGTTTGGGGTTCTGCAGCTAAGTTTAAAAGGTTTATAAATAATACACAAATGTTTCTGTCTGGAGAATTTAACTGTAAGGGGAGGTGGCTGTAAATTCGCTCTCAGACTATGACAGGAGTGACATTTCAGGGTCCTCAGGGACAACTAGGTAGTGAGGCTGTTAAATGTTGTTCTTGAGGCACAGTTTGCATATGTATCCATTATCTACAAATAGTGTTTGAAAATGCTAATTTGGTGGGAAAGCGACTTACAACTCAAGGCGATGACAGCAACTTGAAGCTGCGCTGTCAGCAAAAGCTTTTACGACTAGTGTTGTGAAAAGACAGAAAAAATATCAATGCACTCGCTTTCTTCACATTGTGAATTAATCGGGTGGCAATTCTCGCATCCAAACTTGACTCCAGATAATGAGACTGTTACACAGAGCCACGGACCTTTCCCAACCTGGGCAAGCTTGTAATCTAGGCTCAAGTCTGTCCTCCAAAGAATGTACAGTAAAAAAAAAACTCCACAAATTGAAACCAGAACTTTGTCTGCACGCCATCAGGAGGTTCAAGTGGAAATGTGCTTTTTAGTTCAAAATGTTTCTCTGTGATACTACCTGGTACTAACTACCTCTACTCCCCCCTGTCCTACAGGTGACCCTGTACCCTCAGATCAAGAGACACCTGACTGAGGGAGTTTACAAGATTCTGGATCTGTGCTTTGAACAAGACGTCAAGTTCCTGAACACCGCTTTGCAGATGGGTGTGAAGGAGGTGTTTAACGAGCTGTTCGCCAATTATACCCGTTACCACAAAACACAGCGTCAGGGAGAGGAGAAATACACCGCCTGAGCCCTTTAGCTAGACCCCAACTGAACATGCGTTTAAACTTTGTTGCTGGATAATTTAGAAGACTTGCACAACCCAAGGAGCTAAAATAGCTGCCGGAAGCAAATCACACTCGGGTGTGACCTCCAGAAAGTATTGGCGGCTCCTTTTGGGATCAGACGCCTCTAAATTTGTATTTTTTTTTAATTTTTTTTATTTCATCAGTTAGGTGTCTGAACACTCGGTTTCAAGTGAGTCATAAATAAATACCCAATACACTGATTTCAAATATGCTTTTACAAAAACATGTTCTGATTTTATATCATTTTTTTGTTTATACAATTTATTCAAATGTATTTTGCTTGTCTTTTTTACAAGAAGTTATAATTCAGTGGACTTGGGATACAACAACTTAATTAAAACTAATAATACATTTTTGTAAAGCCAACTTTACGTAAATAAAGGTACGTATTTTGGAATGGCTTCCTTGGTTTTTAAAGAGCTGAGTTTTCAGACTAGGGTAGGTTGAGACAAATGAGCTCATGGCCAGCCCAGGATGGCAGACTTTGCTTGGAACTGCAGACTGATCCCCAGGTGTCACTATTAAACAAGTGTCAGTGTATTCCTGATGAGGGTGAAATTCATCACCATATGTTGCAGCCAAGTGAGTTCACAATGTGCCTAATCAGGCAGAAGCTGTGAAGCAAGTTGACGGAGGTCCAAGCAAACTCCGATGTGACATTGAATTCTAATGACTTTGTTGGAGGTATGAACACTTTTTTTTTTGCATACATGCCCAAGCGAGTGTAGAGATGATACAAACTGTATTTTGTGCTTGTGTAGATGACAGAAATGCATTACTGTATCTTTTTGTACTGAAAACATTTGTATGAATAAGATGTAATTAAAACTCTGTAGATGACGAAAGACTCTGTCAATCCTCCACTTTTTTGTAGTTATTTTAAAACAAATATTCATTTTTAATGTTACAAAGGAAATTATACCTATTTTTGTATTGGGTATAAGTGCAGACAACTTGTATAGTTGTTTTTAAACAAAGATTACATCTGTAAAGGGTGTGATTTTATGTGCATATGTGCATGTGTTATATATGTACATAACCAGTAACATGAGTCATGTTAGAATGTTTTAGAAAACCAATAACAAAGCAAAACTGCAAATCCCTAAATTGGATTGATTTTCCTGTATGTTAAAGGCCGTTCACTTTATTTTTGTTTCCATGTTTCTCTTCTCAGGCAGTGCTTTGTGGATTTATGAGTTTTACTCTCTAGAATTATTCCATTTTAAATTTCTGAAAAGCTAAAATGTAAATTAGAAATGCTTATTCTGGCCTGCCAACCTTTCGATTATGTTCATGAACAAGAAAGGCTGAATACAATCTCGTTTTAATGAAAAGTAGGGTCCTGTAAGTTTTCATAATAATAAAACAAAACATAAAATGCCTGTGGAATTTTGATTGACTATTTGACCATTAAATCTTTGGCACTTACAGGATTAGTATAGATTGATGCCATTCTAAAAAAGGATGCATGTTGTGTATTTTGTGACGTTCGTGATTCATTTGCTGATGGGAAAATATTGTTGCTTAAAATAAATGTGTGCTTGAAATGCACAATGCAATATTATAGCCAGATTCTGGAAAATTGTTCTTAGGCGTTGGAGTTCACACACCAGCATTTTAGCAAATGTGTGTTTGTGTATTCAGATGGCAGAGCACAAATATGAAATGTAAATTTGGCTTCCCCTTTTCACACCAGCAAGAGAATGCTAATAAACATTCTGTTCTCACAGAAAAACAAATGCCTACCTGTCTGTAAGTAGACAAACAGAGCATAACTCCAGTCTCTGTGTTTATCGCTTTGTGACAGAAATCCTCTCAGATTTGTTTCCAGTTGGCAGAGACATTGGAATTCGCAGAGCATTTTATTTTAGCATATTTTTAGTACCTCTCATTCCCTTCCCCACAGGTGAAGATATTTTCTGAAACGAAACAAAAAAACAGCTGAAGGTTTGTATTCCAGGGCTATTATTTTGGTTTCGATGGCCTAATGTTCCTAATGATGCATGCTTTAGAATTATTATCAGTTGTACTTTCATTAAAGATCCCATTACTACAAAAGCACTACATTGCATTGTTACAAGCTGCAATATTGATAAAATGTTTCATTTGATTGCATTTGAAGATCATGACTCAAATGATAATATAATATACATTTAAAATGCATTCCTTCATATTCCATATATTACTAAAGGTTTATGTTTCGTGGGACATCACAGCTATTGACAGTATATAGTTTAGCATCATATTATTCTCAATATTATAATAATTCGTTAATGAAACACTTGCAAGGTGATATGCATATCACATGCATTGATTTGTTGAGAAGGGGGAAATCCCTTTTTTTAAGCACCTCATATTTCCTGCAGATTGTGTTTTTATTTCCTCCTGAATTGCAATTGCACTGTATTAAATTCAGACTAGCACCATTAGAATCAGCCAGGCAGTTTAGTACTGCTTTAAGATTCATTAAAATAAGGTGGCATGTCAAACTGTCTTTAGCTCTTTCTCAAAAGCATCGAATGTCGCGGTAGAAAGTCAGACTGGAGACTTGCTTCGGCACAGGCAAGGTGTTTGAACTCTTGCAGGTTGCATATTTCCACAGCCAACCCGAATACACACAGGGCAGTCGTTTGCATTCGGTCTAAACTAAACTGCCAATTAAACAGCCAGACTTTTTGCCTAATGTTGGATTCTCAATGATTGTGGAAGTGAAAAAAAAGGAGCATTAAATCTGATCGGCATGGGTAGGCTTATTCAGTAAAATGTGCTTGTGCAGACAATTTCAAAGTTATCAAATTCATTCAGTTATACAAATATACATTTTAGGCATTTGTTTCCTTCCGAAGAATGATCTTTGATTTAATACAATGTATCATTTACACTTGCATTGTAGTTTTATATAACTGTCACAGCCAGGCAGTTATTTAAACAAATACTGTTAGTATGTAATTCATGCGTGTATGTAAGATATTAAAACACTGCATACTATTATTATTACTATTCTTATCTTTGCTATTCAGTCAGTTTCTGCAGATAACCCAATTTGTATCAAACTTGCTTCAGTCCTTGGAAACAAATTCCCATACTCAGCCAATATTTAGAAGGCACATTATGAATTATTTAACCGTTGTCAGAACAGGTGCAGAAAATGTATTCTCAAACATCATGGAGGGGGGATGGTTTTAATTCTGCCCCCAGGTTGAGATGAATAATTATCCAAAGATCCTTCTTCCAACATCCAGATAGAGAGATTGCCATTCAACATAATTGTGATTTATGTTTTGGTGTGGTTTCTCTCCACCAATCCCTCTGGAATTCATGGATCTCACAAGGCAAATGCCATTCGATTTGTAATACGCCGACGTGGAAGAGAAGATTGTGCAACTCCCTTGGAAACACCCCGCCCCCCCCAAACACAATTAATTTGAAATATCTGGCCCTGTGCAGACTGTTAAGATAGGTTAATATATTGTACTTATTTTGTAGCTGTATGTACAACCTTTTGTAATTGTATTTATAGGCAGCACTGTTACTGGTCATAGTAGGGTTTTGCCACCTATAAGAAACTGAATAATTCAGTACAGTGCCAAGCCAGTGAATCTTGGTAGAGCAGTCATGATTGTCAAATCTTACACTTTGTTGCCGCCTGCCAGAGGAGGCTTTGTGGAATTTATGTTTGTTTCCCTCCGCTGAATGACAGTTGATTACAACGTATACATTTCACTTTGTTAAAATCTCAAAAACTAGCTCGGTTTAACTGTCACAGCCATGCAGCTATTTGCACAATTAAACAAACACACTGTCATGCTGTCATTAATAAATATATACATTGTGTATGTGTATATATATATATATATATATATATATATACACATACATACACAAAGAAAAAGTGAATAGGCCTTCTTTTATCTGTGTTAATCTTATTATAGGTTTTGACTGTAAAGGTTTTTGCGTGGAATCGTTTTTCTTCGACAATATCTTTCCTGTTACCATACTGCCATACCATAAGTTCAATCGTTCTTAGAGGTTCTTCAAAGAACAGTACTTCAATACTGCTCTGACCTGAAAGGCATTAAAGGTGATGTAGCTGTCGGATTGGCTCCCATTATGTGATTGGCTGAGATCATCTCACAGAGGGGGAGTTTAAAATGATATCACGAAGAGGTAGATATGCTTGTGACACTTGTAAATTCAAATTAATCTCCTTTCCTCTCGTCCACCGAAGGCAGCTGCATAATCCTCATCGTGTTGTTCGGCAAAAGGTCAGCGTTTGTGTGTTGGAAGGGCAGGTGTAATAAATAATTAGTTATTTGATATTCCGTATGTATGAGCAGTTTGCATTCTTCAGTGGATATTTATATTACAGCAACTGCTACTTTCTGAGTAATGGAGGTAACTCTCCTGTTCAGCGTCTTTTCCAGCAGTCTTTTAACATAATAGATGTGTTGTACAATTGGAGAAAGCAGTAAACCAGAAAAGATAAAGGCGCTGAATACCAATGGAGTGGGCTTAATTTCCCAATATAACGAGACCTACCTTTTCTCCTCCTGCAGAAAGAAGGTTGTAAATCCGACCACACTTCGTCTGCTGCCTTGACAGCTTATTCACTGGTACCTTGAGCTCTGTAAAGGCTAACTTTTCCAGTTTGGACAGAAGTCTTTGCATAATCCCACTTTGAACAACTCTTATTTGATGCATCTCTGTGAAAATATCAGCAATGCAGTGGTAATGAATAGGTGTCATTTTTTAGGAAAACTAAACTCCACAAGCATAGAAAGTCCTAACATATAAGTAACAACAGCAGAAAATGAAGACTATACTTTCTCATTAAGCCAGTAACCTAAATTAATTGTGTGATTATTTTATTACAGTGTTTCAGGCAAGATTACTTCTCATAATAGTTTTTTAAATAAAGAGATAAGAAAAAAAATAGTTCGATAGCTTCTGGTACATTCAGTCCATCAGATAGCATAATTAAAAAGAAGAATGCCCACATTGCACTCTGATGCCCCTACTTTGTCGACAGCAAATTCAATGATGTTAGTAGAAACAGGAAAGAGCCCGATTCACAATATCACCAAGTGCCCAGATTCTCTCCTCCAGGTCTGCATGTTCCAGCTTTTCCAGATTACATTGTTTGATGACAGTAATTGAGCAAACATTAACATCATTTCCGGGTCTTCAGCACATATTGGTTCAAAACAACCAAAAAAGTACATACAGATCCAGCTGGATCAAGAACCTTCTTTGGAACTGGGACGGCTCCAAAACATTTCACACCGTTTCCTCTTTATTGTCGCACTACACATCAAAATAAATGCTGCCTGGATGATTTCCCGAATTTCTTTTTTTTTTTTATTCCACTCTACCAGATCCCAGGCCAAGTATACTTAAGTAACGAAATGGAATTAAAACAATTAGCACACGTGTCCTTGGAAATGCTGCCGGATTGTGGGCTTAAGGTCAGAACGGGGCAACAGCTCCTGGGTGTAATTCAGGGTTGTGTCCCACTCCTCCAGAGAGACAGGAGATGGTGAGAAAGGGGAATTAATGGTGTATTTCCTGCCTGCGTTGGGTTATCTCATAAACATAGAGGAGAAGGTCGAGGTGGAGGAACATTTTTGAATTCCAGGGCATCCTCTCCATCTCTACTACAGCTGCACGGGCCTAAAAAAAAGTATGATCTCGCTTCAAGGCCCCTTCCAGCTCCACAGATGACATCATGGGAAGGTCAGAGGCAGTAACTATAAGACCGCAACTGAGGGGAACGAGGGGAGTGTGACGGCAGCTTATTAAGAAAAGCGGTGGGGCATGTTGGTCTGTGCAAAGGGAAATGGGCCACGTGTCGGGCTGGTGGAAGCGAACACACAGCGCCCCACTACCTTGGAGAAATGGATCACTGGATGTGGCTCTTGGATATCCATTCACGTGCAACTTTTTAAAGGGCATGTCCATTTTATAGGGAAAGAAAAAACCTTGTGGAAATTAACTCGGAAATCCAAGCAATGAAGGAGTTGCGTGTTTATCACTGTTTATGTGCGATATGTATATCCTACTGGAACGAGAGTGGGACATAAATAATGGGGAGAGCAATATAAACCATTGGCCATGCAGTCGAGTGGCATTTAACGCCACCTCAAAGTCTGCGTCAGAAATGTTACCGCTTTGGCGTATTTCAAACATGACGTTCAAGGCCAAGACAGGTGAACCTCATTTGACAGCCCCTGGTGGCAAAAGAAAAGGCAGTGAAGATGGTTTTATGCCATCTCCGGGTCCCTCCCTTGCTTTCACTGTTCGAACCTCATAAATCCAGCACGTTCCCTGCGTTTCATCAATGGTTAATGCTTTACAAAGTCAGCTGATATTCTGCGATGCGAGTCTTCACACGGTGGAACATTCACCCTGGAGCTGTTGGGAATATCTCCATATTCTTGTCTTAAAATAGCTTCAGCAAGCCTTATCATTTTTTTAAGCTCAATACATGTTTAAGCTCAGGTGCTGTTTAAATGTAAGTGCTGTTCTAATGATAAATTAGCCGTCTAAGCAGCATCTGTTGAGTATGGTCTAAACGAGGCAGAAAGTACAGGGTAAAAGGGATGTCACACCCATTAAATGTAATTGTGCATGATGGAATGGAGATATGTCTAATGTATGGTTAGGCTTTCAGCTCTGTACAAAGAAACTGAATTTTTCATAAATGTTCATTAGAATTCAATGCTTCAGTCAAACGCACTAGTCTGTCCTGTTCCCAGAATTGTCTTTCCCCATTACATATACTCAGAAAATGTGTTTTACAGCTTCTCAAAAAGGAAATCTATTTAGAAACTGTTTTAGGAAATTCACAGTAAGCAATTATGATATACTAAACTATATGTTTATCAAATAAAGTATATGTTTGCAACTTCCCACTCCTTTAGTGTAATCAAGCATTTTGAGATTCACTAATCATTGCTCATTATTACAAAAACCAAAATGAAACAAGAAAGCCAAATTACCTTTCAGAAAACATTAAAGAAACGTATTATTTGCTGTGTATTTCAAAAGATAATTGTCAGTTGAACGTTCAATTCTATGGGGATCTCTTACAGTACCTTCCAATTTCAACATCCGCTAAAAACCAATAATAATCAATTTGGTTATTTATTAAATAGCTGAATAGTTGATTTTATTATTTGTCGTTTCCTTTTTCATCTAAACATCTATACTTTATTCCATTTAGTGTTTTATTAAGTATTTACACTGTGTTTAGGTTATTTTGAGAATTTTGTTAATGAGTTTTACGTCCAATACCACAAAACTTATTGCAGTGCATCAGTTACTGAGAGCTACCGTTCGTTCTTTGTGTGAAAAAAGCAACGACCAAACTCATCAGTTCAAATGTATTCATCAAAGAGGATACACTGTTTTTGGTTCCTTCTTTATTCCATATTTGATAATCCGGTTTAATATTTCATGCCGTCTGCCGTATTCCCCCTAAACGCCTCGATGACAGTTGAAACACGCCGCGTGTCTTGCGTAAGGCAGGCTCCCATTCTTGAAATCCTAGTAATTCTAGAAAGGAGTAATTACACCTTTCACTAAAAGCCATTCCTTTTCTTTCTCAGCCTCGGTTATCTCACGGAGAAAGAGTCTGAAGACTGAACATGCTCTCTCTTCTTTATCATTATTTACACACACACACACACACACACACAGACACACACACACACACACAGAAAAAATAAATAAACAGAAACAGTGAGTAAATAAGTGAGTTTAAGTCTGTGTGGCAGATGTTGATTTTCTAATTCCCTGAGGTAATGAAGTACACAGCTTGAGTGTGAATAGAGCCAGCAGCCTCCAGAGCCTCGAATCATGCCTTCAATCTGAACACATAATGTGCAATGCTGAGACGGCGCAAGACTTGTTAAGATAATACGAGAAGCCACCCATTAGGCGAGCGTTCCTTAAATACATACCTAAACCCCTTGAAGGTCTGCACATCTAATCAAGCCATCAATCAATCCTTGTGTCTAATGAGGTACAGAACATTTTCCCTCCTGATGATAATCCAGCCAAGAGCCTTCCTCTACTACAGCAGGTGAGACCATAAAAAAATACACATTTTAGTGAAACAAATGAACACAGAGAATAAAGTAACAGGAATGAAGCATTAGTCATAAAACATGCATAATTAAACAGCTTATGTGGGCAGAGATGTCCGTCAGTCTCCACGACTCAAAAACAGGAATCCTCGGAAAGCAATTAGTCTTCCACTGGAATTAATTTTAGTCTCTGTTTACCAGTAGGAAAACAAGACACAATTTCAGAGCCACCTTCATACGTCAGACCTTTTAATCCTTAAAAGTGGAGATGGGGGAATGCCCTACAGCGGGAAATGGACGTGTGACCCTAATATTGCTAAGGAATTGTAATGGTTAGTGTTAATATTCTGTCAGTAGACCTTAAAGCAGTACAACGAAGACGAGAGACCCTTCCTGGAATCAAAAATAACATGAATTAGGAATTTACCCGATTTACAGGGATGTTTTTTGAAAGCTGGTGTTCCATGGGGTTCATGTCTGGTGGTGACTGGTTAGGCCATCGAAGGGTTGCTACATCATAATCCAAGAATATCTTCTCAACATGACAACTATTTTTATATCTGTGTAGGCCCTGATCAAACCAAAACTGTGAGTGGATTGCTAATAACAAACTTGCAACCTATCCTGGTTTGACTATCGCCAGAGGCATCTTTCTATTCCTTATGGAAAAAAACTCAGCAGGTCACAGGTTTATTTGCAATTCGCTGGTAGATCAAGGTTTTGCTAAGTCTCTTTTAGAGGTTTATATAAAGATCCAGGGCATCAGTTCTGTGCCTTCCCCCGACAGTTTCTGAGATTCCCACCCACAGATTCTTCGCTAGTAACAAGCTGCACATTCGTGTACACAAGACAAGACTCGAGCGTCTGTTTCATCTCCGTCTCATCCGTCACTCGCCGGGAGAATTCGGAGCAGTCATCAGGGCAATGTCAGACAGAAATGGGGTTTGTCAGTCAAAGTTGGCTTTGTCGCCAGATGAATCCCATGAAGGAGCAAAAAAAGTTGAGCAGGATGTCAGTGACACTCTTGTGCTTAACTTGCAAAGACACGTAGTGAAGTACAAGACTGCGATGCCTGAGGAGAAGTTCATAGGATGAGGAGTAGGGGGTCCGTTTGATCGCTTGTAACGATGATCATATTCACGTTCAGAGGATTAAGTGTCTACGAAGTGTCTGGAGATGTCAAAACCACACTTTCAGAGTCTCTCCTGGTCTGGGTGGAGACTGATGTTTGATTCTGTAATGTATTTAGAGAGGATGAATGTACGTGTCCAATTTATAATCTTATTTTATTTATAATTGTCCCTTTTAGTAGTGAAGTAGTAAAGACAGGGCAGATTAACAGTATCTATGCTTTTGTTATCACTGTTTTTTTCTGTAACAAAAGACAATTGTCCCAAAGATTGACCCGACAATAAAAGGTTCTGGGTACCTAGAGACCCATTCCAGTGTGTGATTTTATTTTATTTCTGTTCCTTCACTCAATGATCTGAAGCAGTCTGGCAGATTGATCATGCGCTTGTTTGTGTGTTGTCACAACACTGAAGTCCCGCTTTCGGCAGCCATTGTTAATTGAACTGAGGAGCCAAGCCAAACTGGAATTTATTTTTCAGACTGTAATGGGGTTAATTACTCTGATGTCCAAGTGATTTTCTAATATCAATCAATCAAGCAAACAATCAGAAAAAATAAATGAAAACATGGACTTATGCAAAAAAAAAGTTTATCCCCCAACTATTTAGCTAAAATCCTCATCCTGAGTGTGTATTCTGCAATCACAGCCAGCCAATGTCAATCATAACTGCATGCAACCGGCTCTAGGTTTTCATTTAATCTAAAGTCGGATAATATAGTTATTAATTAAATCCTTCTAGCATTTGCCTTTATCCAAATTGGACTCAAAGTGCTCTAATACTGTTCTATATCAGGGCTAATGGACTCATTAGGCAAATTGTATGCTAAGCCAAATTGACTGAGATCAATGAGGAGATGGTAAGAAAAAAAAATACTATCATTATCGTTCTAACCAAAGGAGAGAAGTGCAAATTACTAAATTACTTTTCTCACTTCTGACAACCCCAACGTGCAAATGAGAAATGTCTTTGCTGCACGTCAAATGTTTCTAAAATAAGATCTTCACAAAGTAAGATGTTGCAGCATGCAAGAGTTTACTAGAGATGAAATGTCAGTTTCAAATGTTCTGTTGAATTATGTGTTATCTATACTGCTAATGATTCCTTTTCATTAACAGTAGAATGCTTTTGTTGAATATTATATTGGAAAGTGCCCTTAAAGGATTTTATTGATTTGTTTTCATAGTTCTCCTCTTATGTACACCATGCATTTTCATTTCAAAGTTATGCCATGCATGGGGATGAGTCTTTCTGATTAAAAGGTGAATGTATATCCCATACAATTAACTGATATAAAAAAATGAAAGTAAAATACAGTTGTTCTGCTGAGCTGTGATTCCATCTACTTTGCGCAGATGGCCAACCATAAGCAAACCCTGACCAAACCAATTGCGGCCATATTACTTTTCTTTTCACCATATTAATGCAGTTGTGCTGGTGGCATATTAACTTTCTCGATAAAGTTAGGCACTGGTTTGTCCAGTGACAGAGGTTGGATTTAATCTGAACAACAAATAAAACCTCCTGCAGCCAAGGGAGATGTTTCACTTAATTGTGAAGCCTTGAAGTATCATACAGTGTAGGAGTACACCAAATCTGAAACTAGGTAACTCCTGCTTCATGATTCAGTAGGGACCCCCTACACTACTAGCTGAGAGAAACTTTAAAGGCGGCCTTGCAATTATAGAGGTTACCCTATTCCATTTCCCCCCATAAGTATAATACTTTCTACACTGGTTTTATTATATAATCTGTATAATATAGTCAGGGATCTGTGCAGGGCAAACGTATCAGTCAAACCAAAGTCAAGGTATTCTCATGACAGCTGCCCACAACAGATTATCGAGAGTGAAAGTTTTGACACACTAGGACAAATCTTTCCAGGCAGTTTTGAGGACACACCATATATCCAAAGACCCCAGTAAGTGAACCACTGATATTACGGATGAAATAATGTCCTCCTACAGCTTCTGAAGGCCATGCCATCTTTTGTAACACTCCAGAAGAGACTTTTGTATGTTGTAAAGGAACGCACAGTTATTCTTTCGTTTTTGGTCTGTTGTTTCAAACACAAAGCCTTCATTAAGGGTAGCCCATCAGATAAATAAATAACAAGATTGCATCCCAGCTATAATCAAAGGCAGAGGCTTCAAAAGAAATCCCTATCAGAGACTTTCTTTGATTATTATTATAACTTCTCCCTGGAAACAAAGGAGTTTCATTAGCATTGCTACTATCCACAGAAACCCGGCGATGACAAAGTCTGGATTTGAAGAATTGCCGTTACCTTAGAACTGATTGAGAGTTCATTAGATAAGACATGTCCCTTACCATGGGAAAGTGACTGAATACTCTGGAATGTTTTCACAATATCAACTTAATAAATACAAGTTTAAAATCATAACAGCCCTTCAAGTCTGATGTGATGCTCGCTGAGATACTGCCGGATAATTACGAATTTAAATTAGGCGAAAATAAAAATAAAATAAAAATAAATACTGGAGAACAAGCAGACAGCCTGGGGACATTTGCATGCATTTCCATAACATTTCATATATTGCACATGAATTATATATATATTATTCTGTTTAATTTATATGTACTATTTGGTCTCTGTAATGCAATTAAGGAGACATTCTTGGTAAAACAATGCCAAGCCAGAGTGAGGCTTGAAACTAACTTTCTAGACGTGCACAACTTCAATGACTGGCTGATGCAAATGTTCCACATTAAGTGGAATTAATTAACCTTCATTCTTGTTGCTAGCCGAACAGAACTGCTGTGTGAAATCAAGCCACATCAGGCACAAATAAATAAATAAATGCATGAGTGATGAGGTATTTTCTTATGCACACAACTTGAATGTTAAAAGCTTGGTGAAGTAAGGTGGACACCCTATTAAATACACACTGTGAACAGCTGTGTTTCTACCAGATTTTGGTGACATACTGTACTGCTGTAGTTGGCACCCTTTATTTGAACAATGTTATTCAGGAATTAATTGGGTCTAATTTATATTGTTCATTAAACCCAACCACATCTTCTTAGAGGTTGTTGAACACAACCCGGAGAAGTCTGTACAAGTTCCAGTTGATTGAACTGAATGAAGACAGCTGGAGGTAAATGTTTTCCGTTTGCCAATCCGTAGAACTTAAGAGTGGAATGTATTAATTACACCTAACCCAAATAAGATGGTTTCAAATGAAGGGTTTGAACACTTTCAGTTACAACTGTAGACAGACATATGCATTATTTAAATCATCCCCAAAACAAAATACAAATGTTTAAAACTGCTATGGCCACCCCTTTAATGGTTCAGAAGGACTAAGTAACATGTGGTGAAAACCTACACTCAGCCTTGTTGAAACACCTTTGTAATGTAGCTTCTCTTCTTGGTGCTTTACACCATTACTTTGCACCATTCTTTGTGGTACAATTATTATTCAAGATTGATTGTGATTATCTTGTTGAGGGACATGCAGAAATGTCCTGATGTCTTTATAATCTCTTTTGTGACACATATTTGAACCCCCGTAACATAATAAACATAATTAACATAATAAAATGTTAAAAATATATGAGAGAGAATAGACCGCTGTTGATTTTGTCTTACACTGAAACCATAAATCAATGCAAATAGGGGGTACAAGGACCAATTGGTACACTTTACACGCCACCTTTTGAGTGACAGACACAGTGGTCCACCACCTGTCAGTTGGGCCAAATCTGTGACCCTATGTGCCCTCTCTAAATCCACTCTCATGCACAAGGGAGGCTGGGATGCGTTCTCCAATGAGGGGAGGCCAGTAATGAATTTTCCCTGCACAGAGGTCAAACCACTTCAGCAGAAGCCCGGGATAATAAATGAGCAAGCTAATGCAACCTTAAATTTCAACTCGACCAACTCAGGTGGAAACACGAACATTTACACGATTACTTTTTATCAGTTGTTGCGTGTCTGCAATTTTTTGGTTGTTGATTTAAATTGCACCTAAAACACAAAAAAACAGCTAAATCCAACACTATATTATCATAATAAAGTTCCTCCCAATGGGCGAGTCTTCAAACAGGATTACTATTCATGAATGTGCAACCATCTGTGCCCTGCCAAAAGATACTGCTGAATCAACATAAGTCTGGGCAGATGAATACTCTTCAGTTCTGCATCGCAATACACCATCAAAGGTTTTGTAAGGACCACCACAGCTGGAGTTTGAGGTCCGATGGAATATAGTATCCACATCATCACTCCAATGGCTTTAAATTCCATTGAACCCGGTGTCTGGACCTCTAGAAAATGAATTGGGTCAACTGTATTTCATCGATGGTACCATGCAAGGCTGAAATTAGTTATTTGGGCACACATTACAATATTGGGCACCACTTCTTAACACAGTGATGTATGAATACCACATGAATACATCATGAACTTCATTGTAGTTCTGCTGTTAATCACATGTATAACAAGGTTAGGGTCAGGGGTAGGGATCGGGTGACAGACTAGGTTTAGGGTTAGGGCTTAGACGTGATCAACATCAGAACTCAGTGGAAGTGCATGAGGCAGTGGAAGTGCATAGGGTATTCCTATGGGATTCATACCTTAATTAATTTAGAATTTGTGCCCATTAAGTGTTACCAGTACTTTTGTCTCGAAAATGATCTCATATTGGTTTGACCTCTATTATAAATGATGCCATTGCTATCACCAGGATTAGCCAGCTGAAATACCTAAAACATTGAATTTGTATTTTGGCTACACATCGTTTACTTGCTTGGTGCCTTACTTGCTGGATTGGGTGAGAAATTGCTGGACCATTAGATTTTTATATGTTGCTCAATCAATCATTCACTTGCAGCTCCCAAGTGGCCCACCTTGTTAAAGACTCCTCTGTGCTCTGGCTGGATCCCACAGTACAGACACAGCACTTTGTCATTAGCTGACTGTGACAGGGATTTCCCTCAGGGTAGTACCTACTTGTCGAAGGCATGTCAGGTGTCAGTCAATATTTCTGAGACTGATATATAGGCTCTGCAGTCTGTTCTTGCATCCCTTTTGGGCTTGGTGTTGTGCTGTGAGAGATAGCTTTAGAATAAACTTAATCATGCTAGCCAGTGATGATTCAAGAGTGTGAAATGTACACTGCCAAAATAGGATTGAACTAGATCTCCAGCTGACCTGCAGAAAGTATAGGATAGCATTAAGGTAGCGATCGATAATGTCCTATCAGCACTCCATAATGGTATTGACCGAACGGTGGTGAAGAATGAGGATATAAGCTTGAGAAATAAAAGGAAAGGAGGGGAATAAGGAGGAAGAAAAGACCATCCAAGAGAAAAGAGCAAGGAAAAGCAGTTTTGGGGGGTTGGACAAAATACAGAATGGAATAAGGATATACTCTAACACCCAATGACACACTGAACAGCTTTCAAAGTGTGAAGACCGCCTATCAGCTCAGAATGAAGCAGAGAAGACTGCATTTAAGATTTGATGTTAACTTGGCATATTGAAAAGCCACTACTTGGCGAGATAAACATTACATTAATTTGTCTCCTCTTGGGAGATTAAAGTCTTATTTTATAAGCACATAAGGTACAGACAGTTTTAGAGTCCTCATTCCTCTGGAGGGTGTGTGCATCTCTCATGAGGACTGTAGCAGTAAATTGAACTATTACAACTGATGAACAATTCAAGGTTTCCAGTTTGGATGTGTGTGAAAATGACTCAGTAGTTTCTCCCATTCTTGCTGGATTACTTGTGCTAAAAAAATGCATTCATAAAAATAGGCACATATGAATTCCTGTCCGAATGCCATGGGCACAACACATGAATGCCTCACACACCTCCTCTGAGCTTCTGATGACGATCACATGGATAACCCCTGACCCCAACCCTCATCTGTAACTCCATTCCTAACCCCTGACCCTAACCCTTACACATGTGATTCAACATCAGATCTCAGATGAAGTGCATGGGACTTCCATTGTCTCATTCCCCATTTAGGACAATCCCCCAGAAATCTCCTTGTAATGTAAACTCTGAATTCCCAGTGAGACAGACAGTTCCTAACAGTATAAAGCTATCCAGGAGGTATGTTGTTTGTGTCTGAATCCATTATTTTGAACATCCTTTCTTGCTGTCAGCTTACTTCCTGCTGGCTCCACCATCACTCTTGTTGATAGGTGATATAATAAGTAGGGTAAAATCCCTGGTGTACTCAGCGAGGTGCCCATAGACAACAGAAAAACAAAGCTGAATTGCCAAAACAATGCAAAAGGGCTGGTTCTACTCAGAAATAAGCACTTACAAGTGTCATCAACTCAGAATCATTAACAAAGTAATCATGCACCGCTTGTAATATTCAATTGATCCCCTCATATCATCCACTTCTTTGGATATTATTGACACTTTTCATTAGTGCTTACGCCAGATAAATTAATTCAGGTCGAGGTATCAAATATAATGATTTCAAAACAATTTAATGGGGTTATCGGTTACAATGTTGCATTTATTGGATGGATGACAATTTAAAAGGTAGAGGTTTATAATTGAATATGGTTTACATGTTTGAACTAATAAGATTATAATGGATTTATTTATTTATTTGATTTGATTTCCTTTCTCTGATTCACTGATTTGCATTTTCTGTGGGCTGGCAGTTATATATTTCATACTTAACAAAAAGAATATGCTGTGTCCATTTCAGCCAAAGGATTTTGAAAAGGTACATTTAAATAGTTGATTTAATGTCCCTACTATGGAAAGCTATGGAAATAAGTCAGGAGCTTAGTTGAACTATGAGGTTTCACTTGTGTGTAATGACACATTCATAACAGCACCTGCGATAAAATTGAATTTTGTTCAATTTATTTCCATAATCGTAAGATGAATCTCTTATTTGTACCAAAACAACTTTCTAATACTTATGTTTTGAACATCTATACAATATAACAGTTTATAATAGTGACACATTTTGCATAGCTTTGTACTGTCTTCCTTAAATATTCCAGCACAGTGCCTCTGATCACATTAACACGCACTAATGTGTTAAAAAAACAACAACACATTATGAGTGGTTTCTAACACGTCTGTTCTTCAAATGCACATGTCAATTTATTTCTCATTGACAATGTGCCTTTTCTGTCATGTAATATCTTATTTAACCGTTGCGGTACTGTGTCTTAATTCCCTGAATAGACAGGAAACATCTGTCATGCTTCCCAATGTTTGACATTATTCTAAAACACTCTGGGGAAACACAAGGACATAAGTAAGGTTTCTAATGACAATAAGTCAATTTAAAAGCTTTTCCTTAACATGCACTTGCATTGTCGCGTCGTCTGGTCAGTAGGGTTAAGATCAGACTGGCCAAAACCTCAAGTTTTAAACCTTTCTTCTCCCTGATTGTTAGCTATAGTTATTTTTATATGGGGTTAATATTAAGCTTATGAAGTAGCTCCAATAGATGACAACCCTATATGGCTTTAAACAGCTTGAAGACCCTTTAGGTCAGTCCCTCTCACAACCCCACTGCAAAAACTGGACAATTGCCTGCTCAACACAGTCACCCATCCATATCATATATACAATACAACAGTTTGCTACTATAAATGCTGTTTATTTAAGCCAACCAGAACCATTGTGACGACACCCAGAATATTATCCGTACTGAAATCTATAGACTACGGTGTACAAGCATGACTATGGTGTTTAAATATGAACACCACAAAAGCTGGCTGCTGTGTCACAGTCAAGGGTTTGACTAAAGTGTTTGTCAACTTAGTAGTAGGCGTAAAATAAAATGAAAAACACTTCTACAAGAAAAACAATTAATTAAATCAAGTTAAACAATTTAAGACCCATATAACTTTGTTGCCAATTTATAAAAGAAAAACAGGTTGTGCCAGTGTCAGTCAATGTCAGGTCACGTTCGTGTGGCGCAGATGTGCGCAGTTCTGCGCGGCTCCACCAATGGGATCGCCGGCATTCTGCAGATCTGCGCAGAGGTTGCGGAAAGATACGCTACACAAACACGACATTAACTACCTCGATACCTACACCTAACGCTACCTTTCCTCAGCGCCCGTCTCCCCAAGCCTGCTTTCGCTACCTTTGTATCCAAAGACCCCCCCACCTCCAGGCGCTCAGAGCGAGTCCCGGCGTTTCAATCTCCTCTTCAAGACAAAGTGACGGCGTGCGTGTGGCGCAGATGCCCGCAGGTCTGCGCGGCTCCACCAATGGGATCGCTGCCATTCTGCAGACCTGCGCAACTCTGCTCCACATAAACGCGACCCGTCTTCTCCCTCAGACAAGCGGCACCACAACCACCGCCAACGCCAGTCCGGGGGTATTTTATTCAGCTCACCCGAGTCCAGCCTCTCCGCCCCCCCCGCCGCCGCCGCCGTCGCCACCCCTCCTCCGCGGCCGCTCTCCGCCGAGTGTGATTGGATCAGCGCCGGCTACCCTTTCCCCTCTAACCCGGCGCTGCTGGCAGTTTCCTGCTCTTTCTGCTCTGCCGCTGAACGCCGAACGCTGAACGCTGAGCGACGAGCCCCGCACCGCTCGGATATCGGAGGCTTCCCTCGGAGCGAGTGAGCCCGACACACACGCACTGACACCCGGCCACAGCCATGCGGAGGAAGTCCAGGATCTTGTTATGCTTCGCCGTGCTCTGGGTCCTCGGCATCGCTTATTACTTTTATTCGGGGACGACGCTGAACCGAAAGGTAGGGCTATTTTTTTAGGGCTTCTTGTTTAAAAGCGGACGGGGGGGTTTGGGATGAGACAGTCAGGTCGGAGCCCCGGCGGTGGAGGCGAGCACTTAGTTGGATGTGTTTTCGGTGCTGAGACGGTCTGTTTGCAGGCATTTCCTCAGACAGAGCTGTTACTGCAGACCGATGACAGTGGAGCCGTGCCGGGCAGGGGGTCAGCGCTGAGGGCTGGGATTGCTCCGCCGCTGGGTTTACCCTGCGTTCACCGTTCAGGCATGCGTCGGGGTGCGTTTGTTATCTTGCCCCCTTTTGTTAAACCGGATCGGCGTTGTAACCAATCTGTCGCTCACACGTTGAGTATCTTCCCAGTGTGGGTAGAGCAGGGTTTCCTTACCGCAGCCGCGCTGATGAAGGCAATGCACATCTGCGATCTAATACAGCTAAACATGATGCTTGGGAGCCCGGGCTGCCTACTTGCCAAGCGGGCTTAAAGGGAAAGTGATGTGCAGAGCAGGCGCTGGGGTCGTGTGCCATAGCCCGTGAGCTTGCGAGTGCAATCGGTGCTGTTCAGCCTGTCGTAGCCCTGTTACAGATCGCATCTGAGTGTGATTCAAGTTTGCCAGCATGCCTACATCGAACAAGCCCCGGTGCAATATTGCTTTCATGAATTAAAGACATGGTCTGATTGCTGTTGGAAACATCAGGCAGATCAAACTCGCACAGATCGCCTCTCTGTTGCATGTGTTTGGTGTCCTCACCACCAAGATCGGGTTGATTTATTGATGCGTCTGTGCACGGACATCACGTTCAGACGACAACACCAGGGCAGCGATTTTCAACTGTTGTCGTTTTATTTTAAATGGCACGACGTGGCTCAGATGTCGGATCATCCTCGTATCCCTATGAAGCAAAAGCAATGCAATGTTTGTGGGAGCTGTGGGTGTGTTTCCAGACTAAGTTTGGCCCGTTTTCGGCTCCAAGCTAGAGATGGGAAGTTCCCAGTCATCGGAAAATGAAACCCCCAAATATTGCGCACAGCAGGGACTGCAGGTGTGGATGGCATAATGCAAATCCAGCAGTCGCTATAGTCTCCTTTCCGAAACTGCACAAGAGCTGCAAAGAAAATGCAAATGCATCTGTGAGTGTGTTAATATAATCTTCCTCTTCCTGTGAAACCCAGTCCTTAGTGACTGGGGAGATCTGTCCTTGCCCACTTTCTCATGCTATATATCCCCCTGCTGTTGCTTAAGCTGCCATTGTCTCTGATTTGGAAATGTGTTGGAGAATTCAAATGATCCCAGTCCATTACCACAGGCACAGAAAATGGGTTGGTTCTAGGGGCGCACAGCTGCAGCCCGAGTCCTCCTTTGGAGAGCTTTGCCCTATTCATTTTGCTTTCCAATTCGCAGTAGGTAGATTAGTGCTGCAGAGTGATTGTAGCTGCTATCCAGATAAGAGATGTCAGCCTAATGAAGCGCTAATATCCATTACAAAGAGTAATCAGAGCTTAGCGTCTCATTTTTGGCCCTGGCTAAAGCCTGAGGCACAGACCTGTTTTTATTTACGCATTTATTTTGCTTATTTATTTATTTCCTTTAAGTGTGAAGGAGCAATTTGTGTCAGCCAGCTGGTCAACAGAGATTCCCCCCCCCCCCCCCAGTCCGGAGATTGAAACATTAACAGATGCTGTTCTGTTTTACTGAAAAATGTAACCATTTATTTTGCTGGTTTTGGACCCAAAGGAAGAATAATTGAATCCATTTCAGCGAATACAGGACAGCCCACACAATAAGCAATGGTTCAAGCTCCTTTTTCTAAAATTGAACCTTATCATAAACGCAGGGTGTCTGTAGGGTATTGGGCTGTAGATGAGGAAAAACGTGGTGCACTTTTGGATGCTCTCACCCTTAAACTGAAGGACATAATCTGGACTAGAGACGCCAAACTTGAAGGCTCTTTTCTGTCAACTCCAGCTTTAGCCGTTGAGATGGTAATCCCTTTGGAAAGTGCACACATGAGAAGAGGCTAACTGGGCATGCAGGAGACTGTGCTATAAACTGGCTTCACCGTGTTGTCTGCTCCTGTGTACTGGAGCAATCTTAATGGGGAACCAGGGATAAAACTGCGCAGTACGGCTTGTTATCCTAAAGAGAACTTGGGGATCGTCTATTTTTGGCAGCAGCTTTTCTCACAGGAATATTGTGTGTGCGCACACGTCTGTTTATTGAATACCGTACCCTATTACCTCACTGTTTTCCCAAGGTGTTGTTCATGCTTGAGCGTCAACCGTTTGGTCATAAAATATTGAGAAAAGTAATCATCATTATAATATAAGCGTTAAGGCCTCTGTGCTGTGTTGATGAATGAAGAAAGATGATCTTTTTTGGTTTGGTTTTAGGCGACTGTCTTTTCTGATGTGAAGGCAACTCACGGCACTCAGTACTGACTAAACCGTGCTCCGGCAGTAGCAGTGAGGTGGAATTATGATGATGATTAAGTCGTTTAGCAGATGCTTTATGGACGTCAGATTATGGCTGTTCCTCACCAGCCGTTTGAAGGAGTTGAAAGACCGACTGTGACCTTGACTAATTTGTTTCAAGTTGAGAGTTTGTTCTACTATAGATGCCAGAAGAGCTTATAAACCTAGTGTCTAAGCTTGTGTTCCCCTCAAGTGAGAATCCACCCTTGTGTTTTGACGACATGATGCAAACTCTGAAACAAAAACATAGTAGATGATGTAATGATGTTAGAGTTTGTGGAATAGACCAAAAAAAGCAGTAGTTTTTGCTTTGGCTGTGGTCAGATTGGATGCATATGTATTAGAGTTATGCAATGGTAATGTTTTATTTCTTTACTCCTTTTTATGTATTTACTTATTAATCCATATGAAAAGGTTGCTAAAAACATTTACTTAAAAAGCTAGAAAGGGTTGCACTGGATTGGACAAACCGATAACTTGATAAAAAAGAAAAGGTTTGGCTAACCAAAATAGCAACCACAAAGTGGCTTACTCTGTCATGACAGAGTAAGCCATGACATTTGAGCTCTTGTCATGATGTAGATTTAAGGTGGTTGTGGTTGGTTATAGTTAAACATTGTTTTCAATACAAATTAAACCAAAAATCAACACTACAAAATATAATGATGCAAAGCAGACAGGTTTGGGGTCAATTCTGTTTTTTCCATTCCAATTCCATCTTTAATTGCGTTTTCAATTCCGTTTTCAATTCCGTTCCGATTCCAGTAGAGCCCATTATATCAGTGGCAAACAGAATTAGAAGTGGAACTTGGATTGGGTCTAAAAAAGGGAATTGGAATTGAAAAATAAGTATTGATTCTAATCCTGAATGCTGGAATTGTTGAGTCAATACGGTATTAACCAAAACCCCCAGTTGGACCAACTTAGAAGAGGTCACGACCGAAAGGCAGCCCATGACAAAGACTCAACGGTCAATTGAATTCAAAGACATGGGCCCAAAAGAACCATTCAACAACAAGAGTTTGATACCATGATGTTTAGAAATACAAGGCCTAGATGTCCTAAGTGCTGATGTGCGTCTACAATTGGAATTGGTATTCAGTGAGGGAGAGAGGTAGGATTTGAGAAATAATCAGATCCTGTGCCCTAAAGGACCAGCAGATCAGGAGAACAAATGGCATAAATGAATTTTTAGAGTTACCTCCTGACGGCATCATGAGACTACAAATTTGAGTGTTTTGCCCTGTGGCAGTCTCCCTTGATGGGTGGAACTATTTTGTTTTATCCACCAAGATAAAGGAGAAAAAATATAGTAAAATGGCCTTCATTGTAGAGGTTAAGTCTTTCTTTATACTTGCTGAAGGCCTTAACTAGCCTCCATCTTTGGACAGACACTGTTTCGAGACATCCAGACGTTCTCCTGGTATAGTTTGATGTGTCTGCACTGCTTATACGTCTATTTCAATGACACCCGAGAAGACGCAATTCCAGATTGGGTTCGTTTTGCACTGGATCCTTAATTGCACTGAAAAAGATGGTGTAATGTCCAAAATTGGGGCAAACAAAAACAACCTACTCATGTTGCTTCCTTTCTCCACGGCAACTGTACATGGCCTCTTGTTCGTTTTTTCAGTGGAAAACCATTGTAAATGACTTTCAGAGCATCGGGGGGCAATTGTCCTTTGCAGCACAACAGATTTGAAAATCACCTCGGTGCTTTTAGCTGCATTAAGAAAATCTGAGCCACACAGTTTCCTTTTTTCAGCTCGACTTGTTACCCTGTGCCTCTGCAGTGTATTGTTTGCACAGGAGCTTGTGTTGCTGCCTTTCAGTATTGCATGCCTGTGCTTTGCAAAAAGATAGAGTTACAGCCCGACATGAGAGCTGTATTATTATAACCTTTATTTCACCAGGCAGGTTAATTAAGAACAAATTCTTATTTATAATAACGCCCTTGCAGGAGAAAAAAGGCCTCCTGAAGGGACAGGGATAGGGATTAGAAATAAATAATACAAAATTTATATTATAAAAAAAAATATATATACACTCACCTAAAGGATTATTAGGAACACCTGTTCAATTTCTCATTAATGCAATTATCTAATCAACCAATCACATGGCAGTTGCTTCAATGCATTTAGGGGTGTGGTCCTGGTCAAGACAATCTCCTGAACTCCAAACTGAATGTCTGAATGGGAAAGAAAGGTGATTTAAGCAATTTTGAGTGTGGCATGGTTGTTGGTGCCCCCACCGGGTACCACTCATCTCCACTACAAATAGGAAAAAGAGGCTACAATTTGCACAAGCTCACCAAAATTGGACAGTTGAAGACTGGAAAAATGTTGCCTGGTCTGATGAGTCTCGATTTCTGTTGAGACATTCAGATGGTAGAGTCAGAATTTGGCGTAAACAGAATGAGAACATGGATCCATCATGCCTTGTTACCACTGTGCAGGCTGGTGGTGGTGGTGTAATGGTGTGGGGGATGTTTTCTTGGCACACTTTAGGCCCCTTAGTGTCAATTGGGCATCGTTTAAATGCCACGGCCTACCTGAGCATTGTTTCTGACCATGTCCATCCCTTTATGACCACCATGTACCCATCCTCTGATGGCTACTTCCAGCAGGATAATGCACCATGTCACAAAGGTCGAATCATTTCAAATTGGTTTCTTGAACATGACAATGAGTTCACTGTACTAAACTGTCCCCCACAGTCACCAGATCTCAAGCCAATAGAGCATCTTTGGGATGTGGTGGAACGGGAGCTTTCAGCACCTTGTTGAATCAATGCCACGTAGAATTAAGGCAGTTCTGAAGGCGAAAGGGGGTCAAACACAGTATTAGTAAGGTGTTCCTAATAATCCTTTAGGTGAGTGTCTCATATTGTTGGCCCATATTGATAGGATAGCATCTTGCAGTTGATGGAGATTTGTGGGATGCACATCCAGGGCACGAAGCTCCCGTTCCACCACATCCCAAAGATGCTCTATTGGGTTGAGATCTGGTGACTGTGGGGGCCAGTTTAGTACAGTGAACTCATTGTCATGCTCAAGAAACCAATTTGAAATGATTCGACCTTTGTGACATGGTGCATTATCCTGCTGGAAGTAGCCATCAGAGGATGGGTACATGGTGGTCATAAAGGGATGGACATGGTCAGAAACAATGCTCAGGTAGGCCGTGGCATTTAAACGATGCCCAATTGGCACTAAGGGGCCTAAAGTGTGCCAAGAAAACATCCCCCACACCATTACACCACCACCACCAGCCTGCACAGTGGTAACAAGGCATGATGGATCCATGTTCTCATTCTGTTTACGCCAAATTCTGACTCTACCATCTGAATGTCTCAACAGAAATCGAGACTCATCAGACCAGGCAACATTTTTCCAGTCTTCAACTGTCCAATTTTGGTGAGCTTGTGCAAATTGTAGCCTCTTTTTCCTATTTTGTAGTGGAGATGAGTGGTACCCGGTGGGAGCACCAACAACCATGCCACACTCAAAATTGCTTAAATCACCTTTCTTTCCCATTCAGACATTCAGTTTGGAGTTCAGGAGATTGTCTTGACCAGGACCACACCCCTAAATGCATTGAAGCAACTGCCATGTGATTGGTTGATTAGATAATTGCATTAATGAGAAATTGAACAGGTGTTCCTAATATTATATATAGGGCTGGGCGATATGACTTCAAAATAATCTCTCTTTTTAGACGTTTGGGCGATATACGATATATATCTTGATATTTCTTGTTTTTATCCAATCAAGCCACAAAATAAGACCAAAGACATTCAAACTATTCAAAGTATTTCGTGAATCCTCCAGTAAGCAAAACTAACAAATACTACATGCAGGCTGTCATGTTAAATATATGCAGAATGCAACACATTACAGGGCAAGTGTTGTGTGATTACTATTACGTGTGTTATGTCGTTATGGGATATATATACACACACATGTGTGTGTATATATATATATATATATATATATAATATATATATATACATAAGTTTAAAAATAGCTGGCGTTACAATAGTTCTAATAAATCTTAAATGCGGGGTGCCTTATCCCAGGGATTTTCCGGTCAAGGAAGGAAGGACAGCAGCTCCCGTCTAAAAACAGTCCATATTTACCGATGTCTCAAAAATTATTTATTAGAGAAAAAGTGAATATCATAATGCTTACGCATTTCGACTTATCTTCCTCAGAGCACATATATACATATACACAGTATGATTTACTGTCACATAACAACATTAACACAAGTAATAGTGATCACGCAACACATGCGCTGTAAATGGTACAGATTCAGGTAGATTTACCACAGCCGGGTTTATAGTGGCGCATTAACATCTGTTAGACAGGGACATTTCTTCTCTGTCGTGTTTCAACAGCACGTTGTTAATACAAAATAGTTATAATAATAATAATATTACAACTATTGAACCACTTCACCATCTTAATAAAAAGAAAATTATACTTTCTGCATGTGTTTGCATTGCTTTCCAATTCATTAAAATGCAAACAAACGTTTATTAATTTTATACAAATGATATCAGTCTAAATTAGCGCGGTGGGGGGTGCTTGCAGATCGAGTTTAGCCCGGCGACGAGAGCGGGGCGGACCGTGTGCGCTTGCGCATTAAAGCATCTCTTGGTTGTGCTGGTTATTGTGTCAGTTCTCTCTCCTCATGTCTCTGTGTTTCTGATGCTCATTTCTTGCCGCATCCGACACGTGTGGAAGAACCGGGAAGAACGCAAAGCGTCCTAATGACGAAAAATACTGCCATGCAGATTGCAATTTGTCACACCACGATATAAACGATATAGCATAATATGAAACGATACACGTTTTCCTATCATCATACGATATACATCGTCATATCGTACAGCCCTAATATATATAAATAAAACATGGCAGCAGAACAACAGGGCAACAGCACAATATAGCAGAAACATAGAACGGCAATAACAAGGCAGCAACACAGCACAGTATCAACAAAAAAACCTGACAAACAAGGTATGGATGACCGTGGTGGCATGCTACATGTAACAACTGCACATGTCAGCAAGAGTGACCGTAATTAAGCCCTTGAATGAGGGAATAGATATAAAACTCTTCATTTTAAGACCTTAAGATCTTAAGTGTATTATTGGGTGGTTTGGCAGTGGCCTTGCCTGTAAGGGAATGCATTCTTCCATGTGGAGAACACATTGCTCTAAGCAGCTTTTTTTTCTTCTTTTCTGTTCCTCTGACCTTTGTCTTGTTCATGGGTTTTATTTGCAGTCATAAATGTGTTAAAGTGTGTTTCAGCCTCTTGAGTTCTCAGTCCTTCTCTCCCGGCAGTGAACTCTTCCCTGCAAAACGGTGTGCTCTTTGCAGACGTTACACGGGGAAGCAGCAATGGGGAAGATGCAAAGTCAAAACCGAGTGCATCTGTGTGTGTTTGTGTGTGTGTTTACAGAGCAGGGAAAGGCTTTGGTATTTCTCACACAGCCGACTCAGTGACTGTGTTTTATCACCAGGCCTCTACTTTCATGTTGGAGGGAAACCGGCCTCGATAACCTTGTTGGAACATTTACATCATGGTTTCAATGGGGCATGGTGTGTGTGTTTTTTTTTTTCCTCTCCTTTTTTCTGTCTCCTCTAAAGTAGGTGTTAGCCCTGAAGTATATCAGAGTTTCGAAATCAATAATTCCCTTTTATCCCTCAAAAGGCCACACAGCCATTTGTACCGGCCTTGTTGCTCGCCGAAGTTTGCACCTCCTCTGCAGGATATTTTAATCTTTTACGAAGAACTAAACAAAACACAAAATCTGAATTGGGTACTCCATGAGTTTAAAACTTTTTTTATTCCCCAACCCCCCCCCCCCCCATGTTCATTAATATATATATTTGACATTTCAATCTGACAGCACACAGCTGTGTCGGTGAAAACAAAATGGGTCGCTCATTTTGACTTGCATCGCTGCACTCTCCTTTGAACGCTTTGTTAATACAGCAGAATACATTGTATTATGTGGAGGTATAGCAATCACGGGACAAGCCCCACACAATGTGCATTGAACCCAACCGAATGGCTGGAAGTGGAGAAAATATGAGAGATGGGGGGGAAAAAGCAGAGACTGATCATTGTGGATAAAATACAGATAGTAGATACCTATATAAATATAACCTAGCAGTACAAATTCAGTACTATAGCATGCACATTTATTATAATATTATTGTTGTTTTTCCATACATCATAAAACGTATTAATTCACGACCAAAATATATTTCAAAGTTTACTACTAGAGACTAATGAACAACTAAAAACCCAGTACAGTATGTCTCTGCTGTGTGTTTCCAGTCAATATGTTCCTGGAATTTGTCAGTTGTGCCCGGTCAGCTTCTGCCAGGGTGGAATATCACGGTGATTCCTCATCTTTTGTTAATATAATCCTTGCCAAACTATACTTCATTTAAATGCACAGAATCAGTGGTATATTACATTTAACCTTATTTTTGAGTGAAAGTGGAAGGATTGTTTTATTTAAGCAGTTCAAACAATTTTGCGCAATAGTAAAAAATTAGTCAAATGGAGCATGGCACAGTATAAACGGGATTGCGTAATGATCTTCCTCAAGAAAAACAAAAACAGTATTTAAAATGGAACGGAACACAAACTTGCAAAATGTTGGAAACATTCCGGAATATTCCATTGTTCGATGTACTGTAAAATTGAATCCGTGAGATAGTTCTCTAACAGGGTTACTATAAATGCAGATGGAAAAAGTGAATTGATTTTATTCAGGTTGGTGAAGGGGGACAGGTATGTCACCATCACAATAATTGCCAAAACCAGGGGGATGGAAGCTGAAATGAGAAACTGGATGTGTATGAAATGGAGTTAGGCAAATAGTGTTTTTAACCAGTGAGTTGGGGAGATTAAAATGCTTTTATCTAAACAAGGAAATTGGAAGAAATTTCAAAATACTTCAAAATACTGATGATATTACTATGCCGTGAAACCTGAAATATATTTGTACATTTGGAAAGAGACTGTGCTGATGGCTCCATCCATCCAAATAAAATAGTTTCAGAGCTGTTCAGATGTTTCTGGACTTGGTCAGATGTTTTCAGTGTGTGACATTATGAATTGATGGCTGTATAGTGGAATATCGGGGGAACCAAACGACAGGCACCTGTGATGTTCTCTGGATCATTAACTCCTGGGAACATGTCTCAATATGTCAGGTGCTTTCTTCAGAAGACGGCGAGATGGGAGTTGCCAGTGGAACACATGTGGCTGTCGCCTACGACGAGAGAGGCTAGATTTGAGAGCAGGCTCCGGCCGCACAGAAGAGTGTTCCTGCCTCTTTATTCAAGGAGCCCCCTCGAACAATCTGAGTTAGCCGCAGAAAATAAATGAGGTGCATCTAGATATGTGACCCGCTTTCCCAAATGCAAGCTCTTCAAGGTTAATTTTCCCGTGTAACTGAATTAATCTTATTGAAAAATTCGACGGGAGAGCACTTAAGGAACTGTAGCGAGCATTCAGATCGCTTTGCAGATATGGCCAAATTAACACCTGGCAAGAACATGTTTGCTAGAATCAAATATTTGATAAATTGTGTAACCTTGAAGAAGTGTGATTGTTTTCTTTGAGTGAGGGGAGTGGGCAAACTACTTATTAACACCAGACCATTAAACTCTTGTACTGAACTCCTTTATCTCTGTGATTTTTGTTTATTTTTGTAATCAGTTTCACAAATTGTAGTATGACCATTTGAGGGGAGTACCAGTTTAGCCCTAGAAGTACTAATCCATTAAATTCATTTCATACTCTTTTTTTTGGTAGCTGGGTGAGCCACACCAGAAGGATGGAGGTTTTAAACAAATGAAAAAACTTTTAAAGTTATTAGAAAATAATTTCCGTAACAGCCTCGGCAAATTATTATGCAAAAGGCTGATCCTTTTATGTTTGGGAGTGTTATTAGCTGTTAAACAATTATACGGGACTACGCCATTAAACAGAATTACTGTTTTTGTCAGAGCGGCCTTTGATCACTCAGCCTGAATGCATCATTGTGCCGACGTCCACAAACGTGCACATTACCTTCCTCGATTGCAAATCATTTTCATAGCCTAGCACTCGATTTCCCTCGTGCATTTAATAAGATGCCTTGAAAGTAAGCTATGGCATCCTTTTTGCAAGAGGCGTAGATTCACTTTAATGAGTGTTTTCAGTTGTTTGGGGTAGTGTTGGGTGAGGAAAAAGCCAAATTCAGTAAACTAGAAAATTAAATGGAGGTAAAAAGCACACGTATTTTGTCGTGTGGGAGCCGACACCCCACGTTTTTCATAGCGAGCTGCTGCATCCTCAAAATGACCTGCGGTTCAACCTTTCTGCGGATGCTAAAATTAGGCTTTCCACGGCAGGTATTGTGTGGCTGCTTTGTCATTGATTATATACTGTCTCGGCTGAGGCATCTGTCCTTGGGAACTAAATTCGGTCTAGATCATTTTGCTTAAATTTCCAGGAGAATATCCTCCTCCAATTTCAGTGCCCATTTGGTTGTAACTGCCGAAGAGAAACTTAAAGGTGACACATGGCAGGTTTCTGATTTGTGGCCACCGATCACTTCTGCTCATCGAACCTGTGTTTATTATTTCTGCAGAGCTTTAAAGGATCTCTCATGTAGGAAAATCCACCCGGGCTGTAATTTTTGTAGCGGAAATATAGAAGCCTGAGGATGTCAAATAAGTAGACTCTTGCAAGCTCCCAGTGTCCTTGTTTTACCAGGTGCAATATACCCAGCTGTTCTCACCCCAGGTGCATCCATGTAGATTCATAGGCTTCAGGAGAATTAGGTTCACAAGTACCCTTAAGTGTCCTCCAATGTCCTGAGTGTCTAATGTTTAAAAACCCAGGCTTAGTAATGGAGGTGAAGATGAAAAACATTTTATACCTACTTTAGTAGAGGATTAGTCTAGACCATGGGAAAATGTAGGCCGGTATACTTTGACAAAGGTGGTACGGCACAGATTGCCTCATCTTTAACCTCTCATCTGCTGAGGGGGGTGGGATCTCAATTCATTCTCTACAGAAAAGGCCTCTCACTAGTAATTGTTTTTTTTTTTTTAAACAGAGGAGGCTTGTTAAGTTTTAAACGTTTTGCCTACATTCCAGTGATTGTTTTGAACCCAAGACTGAAGAGCCCATTGTGCCCAAAAGTGTCACACACCCATATGCACAACCACTGCGGATTGAGGGGCGTAATTCAGGGTTTAACAAACAAATGCTCTGTGTCGGAATGGGATATCTATTAATAGTTTCTTTTATCTTTGTAAAGTGAAATTCACTAACCGCATACATACAAGAATGATCTCTATAGCGGCACTCCATAGTCTAATTGGTACATCACTGCCGGCAGTGCACAGAGAATACAGTGCAAGTGAACTTGTACTTAATTACTTTTATCAGTTTAATATCCTCCCCCCCCCTCCGCCCGCCACCCCTAGGCACAAATGTTTGACAACTCTTTGTTGGGTTACAGTAAGAGGCAGTGATTTTTTTTTTGTGGTGTGCCTTCAAGGCCCCAGAGAAGATTGAATAAGCTGCACCTTTGTGTCATATTGCTATTCAAACATATCGAGTGTTAGCTTGCGAAGATGGCAGTTTTTTGGCGTATGGCGTCTCCAAACTCTTTTGATACAGAGCTTCAGTGGCAGGGCTGGGCTGGATTTTTTCCTTGTCCTGCAATGGCTGTATGGCCTCTCTAGTCTTCAACTACATTCCCCTTTCCTATTATACGCAGTATGCCGGGGTTTACTGTGTGATGCTTTGCTCGGTGCACATATGGCAAGGTGAGAGTGGCAGTGCCGCGAGGGCAAGGGCAGACACTGCATCTCTTTTTCTGTGGTTCATCTGGGAAGCTTTAATATTGATCATCATTGATTATTGTGGCATTATAGGCTATAAGGGTGGAGGTCATAAACTCTTTTGAAGCAAATAGTACTTGCAACTCTTTTTCACTTCCCGGAAAATCAACCTTCCCAAACAAAAAAGAAACCGCAAAATTTGATAGGACTCATTTCAAGAACCAATTAAGTATATCTGATATCTGATGATAGGATTTATGTTATTTCCATTTTTTTTATGTTTGTTTCCACTGTGCTCTCCTTGCAACTGAGCGCGGTCCTAATTATAACTTGGGTGAGTAGAAGGCTTGCAGTCTGCCCGCCCCACAGCCGTACAATTGAGTTAAATGATTTTGCCGAGAACGAGAATTGTGTAGCTGAGCAGAGGGAAGAACTAGTGGCTGAACTCTATGTGGTTCTAATAATTGTATCTCGTCGGATCAGGTACTGTAAACATATCTATTATTTAGCAGGAATTACATTTTTGGACAGAGTAATAAGAGACTGAAGGTGCGTATTGGTTGGACAGTGGCACCCTGTCTGTTTTGAACGTGCAAACCGACTGCCTTTTGCTGTATAGGTCTGGATCTAAATTGCAAAGCTTGCCTCTGTGTACAAGGGCAATGGTTCACAATGCCTGGACCCTGCTGTCTTATTATTTTCCTTTCCAGTAGAAATCTAGTATGATTTCCATCCCTCAACATAGTATGAAAAGGAGACGGATCTGGTTGCAGAGTGAAAATGTGATCACAACGACCTATTCAAATCTTGCTCTGCTGCGGAATTAGTTGATTCATTAGGTCACAGTAATTACTTAACTGAACCAGTTTAGTATCGGCACACCATTTGAACAAATGTAAACAGTAGATATATCCTCCGAATGGCCTTGTGCCATTTAATTATGTATTAATGGCAGCGACAATATAGGCTAGTAGGTGTAATGCAAATTAATTTGTCTTGAATTGTGTGGTTGCTGTTTAACGTTTGTGTTTACACATAAACGAACCTTGGGTCAAATGCATTGTGCTCTCCCCTGTTCATCAAGCTAACCTTCAAAGGTGGAGATGATCGGGAACAGGTGAGTTTGATTAGAAGGTCTGACATTGATGAATAGGGGAAATACAATCTTAAAAATAGTTGAGGAACATTGACCCCAAGTCTGGACATAATTATCAGCAGAGTTTGTCATTTTCCCTCTCTTCCAGTTTAAAGAACCAATGTTTTTTTTGGCGTATTAAACTTGGGGGTTTTGCATGGCTTTCGCTGGAGACATTTTCCAGAGGGTTGGTTTACTTGTCAGCATCTAGTTTTACAGATGTGTAACTTGAGACAAAGCAAACCTAAATACATTAAGCATGTCCATTATGAAGAAATAAAAAGGAAAAAAAATGTTTCTTGGGAATGGAATAAAAAACGCAAATACACATTGTTTTGCATTGTAGCAGAAAAACCTTTTTTAATACTGATTGTTCAGCTGTACAATGGGACTTTTAAATTGCTACTTGGACTGACTTTTTCTCCTCAAACAAATGCAGGCCAGGAAGTTTTAGCACGTGCCAAACTCTTTTCATTTCGCATTATTTCAGTCATTTAAAAAAATGAAATAGTTTTAGTTCATAACGTAAGCATGACATTGTACCCAGATGTGCTTGCCTAATTTAAATTTCAGTTCCTCTCTTAAAGTTAATGTGAAAGCAAAGAGGATCAGAGATTTTCCCCCTCTGAACTTACATTCACAGCAAAAGCTTCAGTTTTGATTGTTGCTCACTTTCTCAGTCTTTCTGATCTCCCAAGGTCACTGCACAATTGGGATTGGTATATCACTGGGAGATAGACAAGTTTATATATTTCCAACTTATGTAGCCAGTGATTTTTTTTTTGTGAGCTCATCTTACAACTGCAAAGCTCAAATATTGGAACGGGCAAAACGAAGAGAGCTATTGTGAAGATCGTTAAATGATGCACTGTAAAGCTAATGACTCATTCATGCAGTGAGGCCACTTTGCAAACAGCCAAGCTTTAACCTTGGACTTAGGACCGGCATAGTTTGCACTGGACTTCGAAGGAGCATTATTGTAGGTTAACAAACCCTGGTTCACTCTGCTGATTTGCTGATTCCAAGCCCACCCACTCCAAACTGGTAATACTTAGCCAATGCGTTCAGCCCTCTGGGAGGTCTCGGTTGCAGATGGCTAATAACACGGCCCAGATTCAAACCACTCATCTCTGATTGGACGCCATTGCTCAGTCTGAGATCTAAGTGGATGTTTTGATGTTTGAGCCATTTGGCAGGGCTTTGTCCATTAGTATGGACAGAAGGGCTTAGGATTTTGTATTCAAACCAGGCTAATGTACAGCTCTCCCTCCCTGTAATGAAATGTGATAAATGGATAATATGTGGAATTTGACAGAATCTGATTCTCGTGTTTAAGATCCCTAGTAAATGTCTCATGAACTTTAGATCTGATTGCATGTTACATGCGTCTCAGAGGGCCTGGTGTAATTGGTTTAAAATACCCCAACAGCAAATGCTTAGGTGTTTAATAGAACAGCTTTCCAGGGATATCTGGAAAGTCCCTTTTTTGTGCCGTTTTATTATTTTGAGCACTTATAGTGTGCTGACATTTAAATCATGTTATAATAACGACCTTGCCAAAGAACTGTGAAATGAGAATCCATCACCATTTGATTTACAATTTGCAATACAAAATAGTTTCAAATGCATACTGAGTTTTCCTGTGCTGTATCGTGAGAAAGTCAGTATTTTATTTTAGTTTTGGTATAGACATGTGAGAATTGTGAAATTCTCATTTGAGAATCTGCAGTTATATAATTTCCTATTTTTTGTGTGTGTGCAGCATCTAAATATGATTTCAAATAGTCCTATTTATTGGCATACAGATCACTTTTGCCTCTGAACAGCAGAAGCTGCCAAACATGCTGCTATTGGGATAACAAAATATTTTCAGTGTTAAAATTTGGGTCATTACATAGTCAAATTTAATCTCGCAGTGTAAGGCTTTAAAGAACTCAGAGGGGATATTGGAATAAACATTTAGAATTTTGGAAATGTGTGTCTTCTGGGCCCGGTGTGTTTGGAAAGAACATCTGCTTGGAGTGCAGGAGGGGTCATGTGACCTGGGGGTTGCTGGGACGTATCCAGACTGTGCCATTTCTTCATCTCGGAGGGTTCATAATGCCTGGCTTAGGCCTCATATGTTTGGATCAGCCAGAGCAGACAGGGAGATTTTCATGTCAGCTCTTTTTGGTTGTGCCATAATCATTGTTCTCAATGCCAGGTGCCAGGAGGCTACACGCGCCACTGCTCTGGCAAAAGTGACAATCAACTTCACAGGGTTGTAGCTCACCGCTGGATGCCATACTTGTTCAACAGCCTCTACCTTCACTGGTCTGTCTCGGTCTGTTTTCAGCAATGGCCACCTTGGGCCTCTGTCCAAATCAAAACCTGACCATTTTCAGTCGGGGGTTGTGAATAAACGGAGAGAAGAAAAGAACAGTGGAGTAAAGCACGTGTGTTGCTTGGTGTTGCTGGGTTGTTGTGCCGGTTCTGGGTTACTGGGTTCGATTTGAATGTAAAAAGGAAAGCCCCCTTACTGTTGATTGTGAATTCAGGAAGATCATAAAGGACAAAAGGATGTACCGTAATAATTCTGATGATGATAATGACAAAAGCAAGTGTATTCTCCTTGGGAAGAAGCCGCTCTTTCAGAACAGAAGCCCTAAGATCCCGCTGCTTTCGCTGGAAAATGTCAGCGCATTCTTCTCCCGTCTGAGAGTTCCCCTTCTCGGAGAAAGGCGAATCTCAATGGACTCTTTTAATAAAGAAATGACTTGATGCGCGAGAGGAAGCTATTTATAATTGACTGAAGCCTCTAAAACCTTCCTGTATCGCAGTGACAAATAATCCCTCAGCCGTGGAAGGTTAGAATATCTCCCGCTATGTTGTGCAAGCAGACGTGCTCCCCTGTCTTTATTTCCTCTTCTCAAAGCCAGAAGGCAACCCACCAGGAGCAATGAATCTGAAACATCAAAGGCGTTCCACAAAGCCGCGCAAACATTCAATAATTTATTTTTCTGGAGACGCACTCCCTTCTCCTCCTTTTGGTATTCTTTGACGCGTGTCCTGCCAGATACCGCGCAGACAAATAACATTGGCAAGATTTTTGTCTCCGCGGTAGCGAGCTTGTTTATCCCCCTCCCTTTTTGTAAATGCTCGGACACATTTTTGTGTATTTGTCTCAGTGGGTGGACTGTGCGAGTCACAAAACATCCTATTTAAATCTAAGATGTGACGACCCTTCTGAACGCAGACTTGTTTTAAGGTTTTATACTCCAGTTTTGGTTTTCCAGCTGTGGTCCAAGCCACTGAACTATCTTACTGACCTGGTCCTTCCATTGTGACAGACTGAACTCTTCTGCACTGTGATATGCTGCTACGCTCCCCACCCCCCCCCGTCTTTATATGAAATGGAAATGGCAAATTTTCCAGCCGAGGCACAGCTGTCAGTGATACTGCCACGTTCATCAAGTGCCCAGAGCCCGCAGTGGTTCCCTGTTTAAAGGACAGCTATGAATCTGCTGAACCTGCTAAGCTCTTATTTTGTGTTTTTTTATTTTTTTTGGTTAGTTTTGTGAGTCTATTTAAAGGACGTTTAGTCAAAGTAGCCTAGAGAGTCACTCAAGAACCAAGGCACAAATCTATTTCTTAAAATAACTATGAAATCACCCATAAAAAAATCTGTATTTCTGCTGCCACTACTTGCTTTTTTTTTGGCTTTGAAAATAATTTGCCGCAAAAAAATATGATGTACAGTAGCTTAAGGAGACTTATTTATGCTTCAGGGAAGAGATTGCAGATTTTTTTTTCCTTAGCATCACAGTGATTGAGTGTTTCATTATTGTAACACGTTAACTACTCTGCATCATCCAATTAACATTTGAAATACGACCCTTATTAATTGAAACGTTTAATGAAGGTATCATAGGAAGATGAAATAGGCTGGTCCTATAGCCCTACTTTCCTCTCACAAAGAAGAGGGTTCGGTGAGGGAATTTGCATGAAGAGGCAGATTGAGCAGATTTGGAAAAACAGGTAGCTATACAAATACCAGTGGTCGGAGCAGAAAGCAGACAAAATACGGCCAACCAGACTGGCTGATTATTCAAAATACTTTCCTACCCAGCACTCAATTATGGAATCGGTTTGAATTCAAGCTGAAGAAATAATATGTATTAAATTATAACTTGAGAACCCTTAAAACATAATATATGTATTAAATAAGCATGTCAGAAATGGCTACTAAACTGTAACGATTGAGGGGGGAAAAAGTGAGGGTTCTACATGAAAATTGTGAAATTCTTCCACAATGCTCAGAATATAGCAGCATTTTAATTGGGCACAATCCTTCTCTTTTTTAATTATTTGTATATGATCCTTTCATGGATGTTTGAAGCAGTCTGAGCATAGTAAGTTGACCCTTGGGCTGTTAACCTATCATGCACCATTCAGTTGCGATCATTAAAAAAAAAAAGTGACAAAGTGTTTTACCAAAGTTGGTTGGTTGTAGCTGTCTAACTGCCATGACCCTGCCTCTTCAACCTTCACTCTATACATGATTAACCTACATAAAGAGCCAGCGCCAGTGTGTGCAGTGTAAGCTATTACTGTTAAATGCCTTGAGGATTTTACATCCGGCTTGAAGTTGATGGCAAACACAGCTGTCAGAACAGTTGACCACAAATTACACAGAGGAAAAACATAGTCCGGTTTGAGTGCTACTAAGCACCCTATGTTTATCAGAAGGGCAGTAGAATTGTGCATCTTATCACTTATTACTTGACTTTTTATTGTTTTGTTTTATAAGTTTATGTGACCACAAAGAAAGGCGGCGACCACATGTACATACTACAGCCGACACAGAGGGCTCATGCCATAGACAGCCATAGACGGTCATACACTGCTTCTTGTATTCTGTTCAGACACGTTTGCCCTTTTGAATTTCTTGCATGGTTTCCTTTTTTGATTTCAATCCTTCTCTGCGGGCCTTTTCGTGCCTTCGTAAGCCTCATCTTGGCTTTTTGTTATTTATGGTCAAATGTCTCGGCACCCACTTGGAATTTTTGCCTTACAATCTTTAACCGTGTCAAACCTCATGTGTAGCAGAGGAAAGATCTACAGAACCATATTAAGTCCCTGAGGATTTATGTGACTTAGCCTTCCTAGAGCCAGTTTTGTTTTGAAGCGTTGAAGGCACTTATTAGTCTAGTTCTAGTCTCTCTTAAAGTTGGCCAATAATTTGAGAAGGTTTAGCCCTTGGAATGTGTAGGACCTCCATATAGAAATAAAGATGAAATACTTTAGTGTTTAGTGGAAACCAAATACATCTATCCATATAATCTTCTTGAACAAAACCATGTTTAAAAGACTTGCGGGACCTCTACAGTACCAGTATATTGTTTTGCACAGATCATGTAAGTCCAAGTTACATGTTTAATGCATAACTCTTCATTTCAAATGTATAGTATTACTGGTTTGAAACTTTGGATATGTAGTTATTGCACTGGAGTGGAAACTCTGGTTTGCTTCATGATGCGAAGAAAAATCATCTGTGGGAATAGCGATCTGAACTAATGTAATCGAGTCCCTAGTTTCTGACCTTGTGGCTTGAGGCTATCATATCGTGCATTAGCTGATGCGCGAGAGAGAGCTGTCTGGTGAAACGTTAAACATTTAAGCTTTCCAAGCCGGAACAAAATCAATTGTCACAAAAGTGTCTGACGCTGCCCAGATTGTGTGGTAACAGTTTGTCTCATCCAGGCCTTAACTGCTGCTCGTTTCAGAATACAAATAAGTTGTTTGAAATGTTCCAACTTCGCTGACTGTGTGAATCCTCAGCTCCTGTGTGATTCATAGGTAGTGCAGGAGTGTGGGGCGAGGGGTGAAGGAAAAAAAAAAAAAAAAAAACGTCCTTCATGTATTTTTAATAATCCCGATTTAGCCAGGCATTTGAAATGCTCCCTGGTGACTCATCATTGTATCAATTAAATATAAAAAGATGTCCCCGATTAAAAGCTGCCCTGTCTCAGAGAGGGAATATCTACTTTGTGTATAACGTTTGTACTGTATCGTACCACCTCAGCCAGATTACAAAAAAAGGAAAAATCACTCTGGTGACATTATTAACAGATTATTAATTTATCCTCAAGTAGTATATTAATACATGCAATGAATTGGGTGAAAATCCCCCCCCAGGACATGAGTTTTTTTTTAGCCACTTGGAAAATTAACCTCTCTGAAGAGTTTTCAGTCTCAGTACATTATTTCCAATGTCTATTGTAAAGAGTCCTCACTTTGGACTGAAAGATTTTCCAATATGTTTGCGGCCCCACAAAAAGGGCTTTGATCTTGACAAGTGTTAATCATATACAGTATAATGTAAGTACGATGTTTAAAGTCAACCACGAACATGCGTTCTCTTGTTTATTGAATGTGTGCTGGTAATGTCTAAAGTAATGTAATGGAAAGAACACTTATATGTTGCAATCTATGGAAGTCTGGCTTTAACGAAGGCCAAGGAAGATGCTCTGGGGTTTAGAAAACCATCTGTTGACCTCTGTAAAGCTCATAAGGGTCGGGAGTGGCATGGTGGACACATTACTCCAGCGTCATATGATGTCACAGGCTGTTGGGTGGCGGGTCTCTGTGTATTTGAACTTTTGAAGTGTCTAAACCTTATCCTGAACTCCTTCCTAAACTACGCACACCATTTTGGGATTTTTCCAGTGCAGTCAATTAATACTCCCCTAAACACACACACACTCAAGATCTCTGAAAATGATGCATATTTCCCTGTGTGGAGATCGTTTGATCATCTGGACCATTTGGAGATTAATTCCTGAGAAGACAGGGGCAGAGAGGTGATCCTTCAAGAGATTAGTGTCCTGTTCTCCTGATGCATGTGACGAGGATGTTATTCAAATTATGACTCATCTTTTGTTCTTTCTTGTATTTTCTTGGCTTTGCCGGACTCTTTTGTTGCAACCGGGGGGAGAGTGGCGCAGTTGCCTCGGTGCGTTGTGTAAATCGTAAATCGTAATTGATGCCAGCAATGTCAACGTGGTCATTGTTTGCAAAGGAAGTGTGCAGCTGTTTTTCCAGGACTTTCAAGTACAAGCACAAGTTTTCTTTTTCTCTTTTGATGCTCGTGGAACTTTCTTGAGTTTCTTTACTTTGAGCTAAGCTGCGGATGTGCTGGTGTTTTTTGCAATAGATCTTCATCATCTGACGGCTTCTTTTTCTTCTTTTGTCTTCTTTGTCTGTTTTCAGAGACTCATTACAGTTTTTCTCTGCGTGCCACAGAAGATGAGATCCAGCTGGGATGTTATTGATGCTTTTTGTTAACAAACAGGCAGTTTCTGTCAGAGCAGGACAACGGGCCGTGAATTGCATGGTGTCTGCTTTGGATTTGTTAAAATGCAAAACGCAAAAAAAAAAAAAAAACCTTAGCTGCGGTACATAATACGGTTCATCACTAGGGTTACTATATGTCAAATCAGGCAAGCTACGTGTCTTCATAACTTCCCATCCCCTGAAACTTTAATGAAACCCTCAAGTCCAGGTTTCTCAGAGTTGTGGCAGGATTTACCAATGAGTGCGTGCAGCTTTTTTTGTTTGCCAGATGCTTTATTTGAAATACAGAAAATGTAATAAACTGAATTCCAACTGCTGGTGTCACTCATGAGTAAATAATTCACCTTCAGAAAACCTTAAAACCAGACGGACGGACTGCTGCACACAAAACATAGTTCTCATAAATTGTAATAATCCGTGCAGTTCTGATTTATTTTTGCCGCACTTGTAAGCTCATTAGCGTATCGTTTTTCAGGCCGATTGTTTCAATTTCATATATGGACAACACAATGGGTAAGCTCAGTCGAAAACCAGGGCTGAAAAGTGATTTGCATTGAACTTTGTATTTGAGACTGACATGAAATCCCTGGAACTGGAAATGGCTTTTGTTGTAATCCATTTTGCTGTGCTATCATAGAATTTGGTTCGTATATCTAGCAGGGAATTTGGAAGAGGTGATTTCTTGATTTGTGGATTTCATATGTCGGTTCTGGACTGAGTTTGCCGTTGGTCCTCTAAACCCATAGTCCTGAGGTTGTTCCAGGGCCCTTTCAGTTGTTAATCAGAAGTTCCTCAGACCAGAACAGAAACGCCACAAAGAAATTGAAATGCATTCCCTGAACTTTACCCTCAGAGCCATGGATTGGGGCATCTCCCCCATTTTCACTCCAGTGTATCATCGTTAAGATGTGAAAGACATGCATTTTGTATTCTGACGCCATTGAAGTGCACTGTTCTTCTGATTTTTGTCTTTCTTTTTTGGTTTCTAATGCATTTGGGGCTGATTATAAGCACTGATTCACCTGCCTCTACCTCCTGGCTGACCCCGCTGTCTTGGGAATGTTTTGAGTTGTTTTTTTTGCCAACGATGCTTGGAAAAATGTAAAAAATGCTGGCTTGAGGGCAACTTTATTGACATTAATGTCCCTTCACCAGCATAGGCATACTTTGTATTCCACACGTTATCTCTTATTGAATTAATGAATCTCAGGACTTTGCGGCGGAGGGGGGGAGCAAATTCTACCGCTAGAGTGATGTACTGCACCGATTGACAGAATAGAAATATGTCTTGAATATACCCTGATCACTCTTAATACAGTGCTGCTTTGGTCTGTGCTTTGGCTTGCATTTTCTTCTTTTCTTTTCTTTTTTTTTTTACCCTCGCTGTAACACGAAGCTTATGAGTCTGGACAGATTGCAAGAAAAAACATTTGATTTACCTTTGATAAGGACTTTGGGCAGTAAACCTATCTAAGATGTTTGTGTGTGTGTGTGTGTGTGTTTGTTTCTTTTTCTTAATAATTTGATCTTGAACTTTGAATTGCTCAGCAAAATTAATAACCTGTGTAAAATGGAAGAGAACCCCCCATCTGATTAATTATCTTCTTCCAGGAGTATAGCCTTCACCAATCTAGAGACGGCTAGAGATGTAATCATTACCTAGAGAAGGGTTTCGCAAACTTTTTTTGGGCCCACACAGCATCCATTTGCATATCTCTTAAATCTCTTTCAAAATGATTCATATTACTGGAACATAAAAAGTTATTTTTTAATTTAGTCCTGCTATTTATCTGACCCTGTTCACAGTTGAGGTGTTGTCAGGCCTAAGTGCGTTCACATATGTCGCTGAAATGCATGCTGGGAATGGAAAGAAAACCCTGCTAAAACAAACCAGTTACACACTTTATTAGTTATGCTTATAGATGTTTGCTATGGATGTATGTCACAACTTATTAATATTGACCTAATTGCTTTTGTATTCTTTTAAACTAGTCTTAACCCTTTGCAGCCAATGCTTTCCAATATATTTTAAACATACATGATGACAAGACGTGTCGGTGTAGCAGCATGGTTCAGGGGGGAGTCGAATTAATACATTGCCCATTTCAAATCTTTCCTTCTACACATCTAAAAGTGCTGTATACAATTCATCCGGAAGAGGGATTGGCTTCAGGCTAGTAAGCAATTCAGTTTGTTAATAAATCATTCAACAGTAGTTTACCTAACATTTTTTATATTAAATATCATGAGTAAAATATTAATTCAGGTCCGAATCAAGAGGTATAAACATTGTCATTATTTCCCGATCAACCTGCATTTGCTTCAAGTTGCGGACCACCTGGACGTCCAGTTGTGGACCACTGACCTAGAGTGACTAGATGGCCCAGTTTTATCCCCATGTTTTTTCACGTACTTAAAAGGAAAATTAAAATCTCTATATAATAGAATACAAAAATGTGGTTTGATATATTTAAATGGCAATTATGATAATATTTCAATTATTTCACAATGTTAGTTTAGAGCTTCTGCAAAATCTGGTCACTCGTCCATCACCAGTTCGTAATCATCTGCTAAAGTAAGATTTCCATTCATCAAGGACCATTTTTAATCACCAGTTCAGCCTGAACCCTCAAATAACTTTAATTGTCCTGTAAAATAGATCAAAGATATCTCCAGACTCAATGCGGTAATCTCATGTAGTGTGAAGGTATGAACAAAACCGCTTTTTCCATGTCAGCTCAAACAAACTGTGGGGCGGGGGAGACCACCAGGTGGAATTCTTGGTCAGCCGCTTTTGATTTTGGTGAAATTGCTGTCCTAGTTTTTTCTCGGCACATAGTTGTATGCGGTTTGCCGGGCCGAGAGCTGTGGGGGCTCCTGTGTTTAAGATCACAGATCAAAACAAGCGTCTGTTATGTGCAATGCCGCAGAGGCCACAACACACTTCGAGGAATAAAGAAACCGCCCTATAGAGGCCATTGAAGAGTTAAGGTTTAAGGTTATGAATGTGCTTTTCTTGTCTCCACACTTCTGTCTTGAGCATTTGTTTTCATTTTCAAAAGGACAGCAATAAATGTTTTTTTCAGTAGAGCATGGCTCATCTAAGAATAATCTTGGGGGGCCAAAGGACATTTAAATAAACATATGCTTTGATTTAGGCCTAATTACATTTAAGAGAATCTGTGATTAATCAGATTACAGTAGCTGTAGTTTTTTCTTCTTCTCACTCGGATCTCGGATGAATTGTTTACAGATCTCCTGAAACATCCCATAAGCTCCTGTAATTCCGGCAACAGGTGGCTGGGAAACCTAAACGGAAGTCTGTGAATAATGAGACGGGAGAATAATTGTGACGATTTTCCAGTATTGTCTTATTGGAAAGGAATACGAGCCGCAAACAAAAGGTTGTCCACCTTACGCCCAAAGAAAAGCAATATTAGGAACCCAATTTGGAAAACGACAAACCGTACACCTTAAGGGACGACTCCCATCAATTTTTTGTTTTCGTCCTATTTATTTTTATGATGAAATGCTTCAGGGACATCTCTTATAACGAGAAATCAAGAAAAATCTTTACTTATCTCCTCTCGTTATGTCCCCAACCCCCCCACCCACCACCTTCAGTTATTTTAATGACCAGTTTAGAATATTATTGTGGCTCTGTTATTGCTCGTTTTATGAAACTGCTTCATTGGGTAGAAGTGAGAATTTAGTGTGAATGGGAATGAGAAGTAAATTTACCGATTTAAGGTATTTGCTCAGTTGGAAAGCAGTTCTAGTCCATCATGGTTAGCTTTTATACCAAATGGCTCATCACATTATCACAGCCTTTAATTGTATAAGCCTGCCGGGTTAATTGCCTTGTTTTCTGGTGTTTGTATTTTAATATTGTAGATGGCATAAGATTTACGCACAGTGTTGCAAATGTGTTTATTTGGCAAATGTGGTACAAGTGGTGCCTTTGTAATAATAGGTGGTGAGCACGTACAATTAATTGAGTAATTTTTCTTGTATGATGTTCTTAATGCGTTCCATAGGACGTTCTTATTTACCTTCCAGTGTACAGACCCATGCCCTTCACCAACTGTTTAGTTCCCACTGCTAAAGTGTTACCTCAGTCACTTTTTGCCACTTAATTAGTAGCAGATGTTGCATCTTCCTTAGGGTTTTGGTGCTAGATTTCCCAGAAGGGGAAATAAAAGCCAGCCTCCAGCAGAAGAAGATGGAGCCAGTCTTGTTTTTTTTTTTTTTAATGTATTTTAATCTATTGTTCCTTTTGAAAAGAGGTTTCACTTTGGGGTCTGCTTGCTTTTGGTCTTAATTTCTACTGTCCCTACCTGCCTTTAAGGGTGTAATTAGCATTCCTAGTCCATTTCTCAATTAAACCACCAAGATCTCATGGCAAATCGCACAATTATTATTATTAATAATAATAATAATAATAATAATAATAATAATAATAACTAACTAACGAGATTTGCTGTCAACGAGTGTCTTTTCTCCTGAAGAATTGCACAGCACTCTGACTACTTAATTACTCTAACGGTGTATGGCTCTGTCAAACCTTATTGCAGTGTAAAAAGGTGTGAATGAATATATAAATGCAACATTCTGCTGTAAATCATACAGCCTTATTTTGGCAAATATATACAGAAATGCATATACCTTACTAACTGAGAAATTTAGGCTTGTGTTAAAGGATTTAAGGAGACAGCTTTGAAGTTCTGTGTTTTATGGCACAGGCCTGTGCTCACCAAAGTACGACAGACCCCCTAACTGACATATGGGCTGCCATGCCCCGTCTCCACAGAGACTAGCAACACATTCCTACTCAAGATTTATTTTGTGAAACAGACATTCAAGGTACTTTATATATTCCATAAACCAGGGCAACAAAGCCAAATACAAACTACATGCTGCTAACAGAAGTGTTACCCAGATTCTTCCTCATCTTGGTAACAAACAATAAAAGGTGACTTTTTAAGGTGACTAACTTAATGACACTTAAGTAATTCTACCTCAGAACCAAGCCATGTTTGGTCTTACAAGAAAGAGCATTAGGTAAAACAACCATTGGACCATTTATATTTCACAATCAATGCAACATTAACATTTGGTAAGAGAATTATCCACACATCCTAATTTATCCTCCACTGACAGCCCAGTTAACATTACCGACAAAGAACACCTGGCTTGTTTGGCATTAACTGTAAGGTCATGCTTTGAGGGACTTGAAAATGTAATTGATAGAACTAAAACATGACAATATAGAGCGTTAGAAACACTAGGTAACATTTGAACCATTTTTTACATTCCTCAAAGCCATCACACCCCCAATACACATTCTGTAGGAATCAAGGGAGAGGAATGGCAAAGACTGCTTCAATTCGAGTTTCAATGTTATTACCCCAAACCTACCAAACAGAAGTTTGGAAGGAAAGAGATTAGAATCTCTGCCTAAAATATAATAAAAACAGAAAGTTAAACTAGCAATTCGGAGTGGAGGGGAGTGGTACAATTTGTAGTGGAACAACCTAGGAGAAGAAACCAAGAAGGTGAAATCCAGGAAGACTGAACGGAACCAGAACCAGAACTTCTCCACCAAAAACCTGAAAGCTTTGCAACCGTCCTCAAGTGGACGCAGTCTGCCAGCCCTCCCCTCTATCGAACGTCTGCATAACTGAATCTCAGTAAACCACACTGGTAGTATATGTCGTTTACTAGTCAAGAGTTAGGTAAATTGCAATATTACATAAAACCTAGTTGTGTATGAGATCTAAATTGTAGGAACGGCTAGCGTAATTTCATACTTGTTTGTTATTTTACGTGTTTTGTGCTTCGAGTATTGGGTAGATCTCCTCTCACTCTCACTTTTAATATTATCCACCCTGCTTGTCTCTATCCTATCTTTGCAAATACATGTTGTCTATTTACATTTTTAATAAACCTATATCTTATATAAAACGAAACAGCCTCAAGGTTAATTCATGCAGGTCAACCTCACCGCTAATCTGAGTTCGCATTACAACAATCGAAAGTACTTGTTAATAAAACAATAACTGTAATGATAAATTAAAACAATTTGTCCATTGCAACATTTTGGCTGTATCTTATCAGATCAGCATCCTTTCATTTCATTAAACTATTTACACTACAATTTCAAAGATTGTACTGAGTAATAGTGCATATATTTGTTCAGTGTATATTTTTTTTGCTTCTGTGTTGGTCTGTCTTTTTTTCATCTCTTGGGATCTGTTCTATAGTTCCCTTTGTGCATCTTGCATCTGTTTTTGTGCGACATGTCCGGCCCATTGCAGTTTTCACATTTTCAGTCAATGATGTCACACTTTTGTTTGTTTTCAGACCCTTTTATCTCTTTCTTGTTATTCCAAGCATGCGTCTTCCCAGGATTCATTGCCTCTGCAGCTTCTGTATAAATTTTGCATTTAGTAACCTGTTTTTTTTTAAGCATATTCTCTTGCAGACCCTTGGACAATCTTGCTAAGATACAGCAACGACAGGAAGACTCATCATAGAGTATTAATACATATGAACATTTGTAAGACCTCTCGAGAGCATTTACCATGGGGGGCCTGTGTGATGGGGATTTACATCCAACATTTTTCAATCTCTTTACCACTTCAATTTGAGGAGTGTGGATCTTGATATTCTACCCAAGGGCTGTAAATCTGCTTTAATTTGGTTTTCAATTAAACTCTTATTACCAGGGCAGCAATGAAACGGTCATTCAATTATTCAGATATTCTGCGTTTTCTTGGAGGGGGTTACAATGGCACTGACTGTGGATATAATCGAGGAACAGATGCGAGATGTGTTGCTGGGATCTGATACACCTGCCGCCTACTAAGAAAGGAAAGGAAACCCTGTGCTTGCTGGGTTTATGTGTTAGGCTTAATCAAATTTCAAAACGCCTTTGAATTAAAATAGCACTTTTCTCTTCTTGGCATATCAGGATTAACCTGCCGTCTAATGCACACCGAAATCAATGCACACACTCTCCCGAGCCAATCATCCGGTCTCCTGGACAATCCAAATAATGGAATCATTCCTCTCAAGCGGAATAACTCATTGCTAAAGTACTTCAGGTGAAATCTGAAACCCTCGATACAAAAGTAACCACATACACCTATTGAACAATAATCAGAAATCTGATTGTGTTGAGAGAGTCACAAATACCGTACTGTGGGAGATCAACCCAGCATAGCGACTTCTCAACTCAAAGCGTTTGCTGCAGTGGATGCTTAGAAAAACCCTCCTCCTCGTCCGAGCCACGCTCTTAAACTGACGTTTCCTGAAGCGGTTTATTTCGTAATATAAAAAAATATAATAAAAACACTACAGATTGACCCTTATACCATCTCTGTAACGCCAGTGTTTACCACCTTTTAAACAGGCCAAGCCCAGATATAAGTGTGTGTGTGCCTGTCTGTAGATGTGTGTGTGTGTGTGTTAAGTTGAAGTTTGAACTAATAGTCTTAATTTTTTCCAAAAATATTTTTAAATAAAATTGGAAAACGGATTCACATACTTCTCGGTTTTCTTCCTAATTTAATTTAGCGATAGGAGTTTGTGTGTTGGAGCATTCAGACCTGCAACATGGCACAAATAATATTAAGTCATGCTTCTTTCCAAGAGCAGCATTTCTGATAATGTTCCATATTTTTGTATTCTCCCAAATGTGAAGATTATGCATCACACTGAAAGCTTTCGATGAAAACATTGCTTAGTGCACCGACGGAAGCAGCTTCCTGGGACTGCGATTTAGGGCCGTTATGCCATCGCATATAACATTAGCGGATGTTCGACGCATGCTGTGCTGTTCCAAATTTGGGCCGTCTGTGGGTGACAACTGTGATTGGCGCTTGCGTTAGGAATTCAGTCATAATTGCAACGGAGTGGGTTGAGGTTGGGTTGGTGGTTTAACTTTCTTGAAGACTGGGAACACACGGCACAATTTTATATCGAAGTCTCTGCTTGGAGTAGGGGGGCGGATAAGATAATTCCTCTAGGTTGAAGCTGGAGGTTTTATTTTGCAGGGTGCCCGACGCTGCCGAGGCTGTCAGGTTATGTAACCAGGATGTTACAAACTCAAAGTAGCATTTGTACATTATTTGAAACCCTTGCCAGAGCACATTTGCTGGGATTATTGCCTGAATTGCGCTGAAGTGAAAAATGCTGTGTGTTAGTAACCCACATCCCCCTGGATTGCCCGTTTTGGACTCCCAGGGATAATGGATGGGATCCATGATTGGATTACGATGTGTAGACTAAGATCAGTAATGCTCTCCAAAATGACCTTGTTTTTAAGGTCAAAACTATTGGCTTATTACAAATGGAATGTTAATGCCTCCTCTGCAGAATGTGTGTTTTTTTTTTTTTGCGCCCCCCCAAAACAATTCTGTCAGAAAGATATTCTTTCAGGCATCACTGTGCATTGCAGTTTCTTTACAGCAGGTTTGTGCATTGTCCTAAACACTGTGTCCCCAGTGGAGAGCATAATGCATATTGGGTTTTATTATTTTAGAGCAAGCATTGTGTTGTGTGTTTGTTTGTGTGTGTGTTTATTCAATTATAGATGACAGTCTGTACAGCAGCAAATGGAATATTCTGTCACCCCTGTCTGACCCCCTCTCGAGTAATATAGAACACTAGTCTCTTGTAACTTACTCTGCCAGATAACATTTCTCCCGAAGTTGCTTAATCTTAATATCGATAAAACTGTTTAATTTCATGTTTTGATTATTCTAATGGACCAGATACATGAAAGGCACCTGAGTGTCGAGTTTAGCTTAGTTTAGAAAACCTCCGTCTTCAAGGAGGTCGAGAGATGGTCCAGTATTGATCAGCCCCTATCTGATATGAAGCGCTTGGTGTTCAATGTTTTATTGGTGCTCTGTGAGTCTTAAATGAGCTCATTCCCGCTGTATCCTGGCACTTTCTAAACGGAGAAATTTTTGAACAGTTTTACAATTAACATCTGTCTTGCCCTTGTTTAACAGACTGTGCTGCCATAAGCAATCAATACAAAATAGAAGCATAGCAGGAATATAAACCTTTCTTTCTGCATGACCTACTTTTTTTCACACAGTTTGGACTGGGTGCTTGAGATTGTATTTTTCCTGTGTGTTGTGTGCGACTTGGTTGACATGCTGTTGTGTGTAATCTGCCCGTGGGCATTTTGTGCTGTGATGTTATATTTCCATTCTTGTTACCACCTGTCATATCTTCTAGTGTTAGAAAATGGTTCTCATTAGGCTGCCATTCATTTCTGTATTTTAGTTTTTTCTTGAGTAACCATGTTTTGATCTGATCGGAGGTGATAAAGTGGTGGGAATTACTGCTTTTGGTTCTTGGCTCCCCGAGTCAAACAATTAGTGTTACATCTTTCAGATCAAGAAAATCTTGTTAAAATCTGTTGTAAGATAAATGCCTCCTAAACAAATGAGTGTTTTTTAGGGAGATGACTGCTTTCTTTTTTTCCATGGTGCGTTTGCACCCTGTGCTGCACCACTAGGGTAATATAGAGTAAATTCATACGACTGATTGAATGTGTGTTTTACATTCATTCAGGGTGAATCTGTCAGTTGAAGTGTGAAGTGTGTTACTGCCATTAGCTTATTTAACATTACAGAAAAGGTATTAAATGTGCTTTTTGTTAATGGCAATTAGGAGCAGGGTGGGAAAATGGGGAAAAAAACCAAAAAACTGTGGGGTGCAATTCATATCTGACTGCCAGGCTTGAAAGGCAGAATTAAACATTGGTTATAGTCAGAACTGTCTAATAATTATAGTTTTCTGAAACAGGCTATCACATGGTTGAAACTAGCATAGCTCCAGTGTATTGCAAAATAAATGTATTGAACTACTTGTATAAATCCAGTTGAGGCTCACAAGTGCAAAGCTTTAAAAAATGTTTCATATCCTGTCAGTATGTATCAAAAATGCAAATAATTGCTCTCGATGAATGTTCTTTATTATTAGAGACCTCCGTTTTACATTTACCTGCTTTCTTAGTCTGCAGTTCAACCGCAAGATGGTTATCTTTCAATTACCGAAACCGTTCCCCAAGGAACTTCCATAGATCGCATCCGTAAGCTAACGTAAAGGTAGTGTACATGGTCAGTGTTTAAACGTGTTTAATGGTTGCAACCAGCTTGTCAACAATTTTGGAATATCATTTGCTCAGATATCGCTGGAAAGGGCTGTTAAGTGTGCGCTACACGTCAGATGCACTGAATTTGTCAGTAAACCTCGAAGAATGTCATTGTGTGCCTTGAACGTGTAACTGGCATCATCGGAGACCAATCCAGTTACATGATCAAAATGAAGTTCAAGTGTATTCCCTGTGCCTCCGATGAATGCAGATTAACCGTAATATTGCTTCCAGTTCAGAGGTATTCTAAACCTTGGAGAACAATGAAAATATGCAAAACGCACCTGATATTGTCAGATATCCACACCAATATTACAGTTCTTGTCTTTGGGGTAGACTTTTTTCCCGGGGAGTATTTGCACAAACGCATGCCTCTGTCAAAATGAAAATAACATCTCGTCGGCCTTCATTACTTTTCTTTCCCCTTAAGTTTTTTTTTTTACTGGAGGGCGCCGTCTCAAGCTGTCAATCTCTGCCTTTCGTTTTCTATGTTTTTTGGAAGATCGGCGTCAGTCTAGGGTTGACTCCTGAGTGGGGGGTAATGAACACCATTGTTGTGCGTTTCATTGTGATGTCATGACTCCATGTTTAGGTTTCGATTTCAGTTTATTCAATTACCATTTAGGCTATACTCGTCATAATTTTGTTTTTATTTAAGTCAAAGCATAATGTGTTGATTTGTGAATGTCATTACTATAACTCGGAAAGGCTGCAGAGACATCTAGGGCATTGCTTTTGAATTACAATTTGAAAAAACACGCAGCATAAAACATTATTATTATTGTTATTTCCTTTCAGTAAGTCATCCATATTCCTCCCTGTCATCTGGGCTTAATTGCGTATTTTTATGAACACCATTTTTATCTCTGCAAAACAAACCCTTTCTGTTTCAGGTGTTACTGATGTGTTGACAGTAACAATTATCTCTCCTACCGACTCGCCTCGCCACGTCTCAAGCAAATCCTTCCCCAAAGCTTATTCCGGTACGTCAGCTTTCTCCCCTAGTATTTGTAACTTTGTTCATCGGGTCAATAGGATATCTTGACCAGAACAGTCTGCAATTGTGCAATTAGAAATGATGGCGTTTTCTGGCAGTATTTCCTGATTGGGTCTGTTTGACTGGAATATTCAAGAACAAGCTCCCTCCCCTGCCCTCCGAATAATTCACTGAAGCGACCCATTTGTTTTGCTGCTGTATGACTGGTTTACTGTACAGCTACATTTCAGCAATTGCTCAACATAATTTCTTAATTATGATAAGCCTTTTTGTATTTTATTTGAGTGGAACAAAGATCTCTCCAGACCAGACAGATCCTGTTTTGTAGAGCTTTTGTGTCATCCACAGAAAGCAGTTGTTTAAAGAGGTGGGTTATCAAATATACCAAATTATCTGTGATGAAACTGTGGAATTGAAGCATGAAGCCAGATTGAGTTCCCGTTAAGGTGCCTTTTGTAACTGTAGCAGAAACAGCTTTTTTTCACACTGAAGTTGTTTAGCGGGAAAAGCCAGAAAAGTATCCTGTTGGCAATCTGTCTATGCAAGTCACTTTGGTTCGATTTCGAAGTCCTAATTATGAACAGCTTGGAACAGCGCTTTTTCTCAGGGTTGCAGGTTTTTGTTGTTCCTTTTTTTTTTTTTTTTTTTATCCCTACCAAGATCTGGAATTCCTGTCCAATTATGTAATTTCATCATGTTACTGCATTTTTTGTGTATTTATTCATGCCACACAACAGAACAGAAAGTGGTGTGGGATGACAGGCCTGCTCTGTATACTTTTCTTTGGGACAAGCTGCAGATGGGAATACAAAGATCTCTTCTAGTGAGAAATGCCGAAGAAACAATTAACAATACTCGACTGATATTTGCTAGGAATAATACTTTGTTTTGCCTATTCTCTAGCAGTGAAGGTTCAAAAGTATTTCAGTATTGTTTCTGGTTTTATACTATACTTTATTCTGGCGGGGGAAAGTAGTCCAAGAAAGCCTTGGTTTTACACTCACTGAAGGGGTGGCAGGACATCGCAAAATAAGGAGATCGGTGACATCATCTCAGTATTCACGTGAAAAAAAAACAAATAAAAACTGTGGCGTACTTTGAACAAACTTCATTAAAGCCAGCACCTCTAACTTGTCAGTTGTGGTTTTCATTTTTTTTTATTTTTTTTTATGAATAACAATGTGTCAAAACACAGTTTGATTCTCTCGTTGGCCTTGCCTTCAACACTTACATCTCCTCTTTGGTGAATTTTCCTTTTTACTATTTCCAAAATATGGTGTATAGAGATTCTGGGGTTTTCTGTCAAACTTATCTTCTCCTGTCAGGCCTACTGCGGTGCCCTGTAGCTCACAGAACTTCTACAATAAAAAATAACTTGGGTGATGATGATATTAAAGGGGATTTGTCTCTAACCTTGAACATCAACCTTTAGAATCTACAAATTCATTGTTATTTTTTTTTTTTTTTTATAAAGGTATTTGACTGTATTTTTCATCTGGGCAGTTAGTATGAGTCTATGAAAGCTAACATCTGATGCTCTGGTTCAGTGGTGTAAACAGCTCAATACAAAACATGTATCTAACTCCTAACAGTTCACATGTTTTCCTGAAGGAAGGGTGCTGTGTTGCAATCCCTTCAAACAGCATGCCTCACGTAGGAAAAGAAGAAAAACTTGAAAGTGTTCAGAGTGAGTCTGTATAACAGGATAAAAGATTTTGGACCCCGTGCTGAGCTGGAAGATAAACCGCGCTGTATGTCATGCAAAAGCTCAGAAATGCTACCGCTGGATGCCACACTTGCAAGCTTGTTCGGAGGATTTTTTTTTCAGCCCAAGTCTGCCCAAGGTCATATCTTCTGAAGATGCTTTCGTGGTGGTGAGCATCACTGCCAACTCAACCTGAAGTGGCTTCTCAAGGAATTTGAAATGAACCACTGCATTGATATAAAGTCTCGCCAACTAAAAAAGGCAGTTCTCCAGTTGGCACAAACCTAGTTTGATAACATGCTTAATTGAATGATTGATTGATGAATTAAATCCATGGGTTTTCGCATATTTTAGGAGCAAGGTCTAGTGTCTGGACATCACAGTATTGTTCCTTTTTTATTCCTGAGACTTCTCTTTTTTTAAATTCATGTGAAGAATTCAAAAGCAGAAACGTTTACTATTGTAATTAATATTAATTTACGTCTTTATACTTCGCCCCTTCTTAATGCCATGCTGGCATATCACTAGTATACCCTCTTGATTTAGTTTTGCTCCGTTGTATATCGTTTTCTCTCTGTATACCACCTCTTTAATAATGCTAACCCAAATTACTGCCAGTTTCAATGCCGGTCCCAGACTTGGCAATATAATGAAGGAGCACTATAATGATTTATTTCCTGTTTTGAAAGTGCTGATGAAACTGAGTCTTTGAAGTTATGGATGGTAACGTCTACTGCCTAAGACAGGTATGACAAGTAGCAACGGCATCAAAGAGATTTGAGCAGCAAATCTGAACGTGAGAGAGCTGGCTTCACTTTGTGCTGCACCCCAATCGAGCACATTGTTTTGAAATCAGGGAGCGAAGTATTCATTGATCATCTTCACACAAACGGATAATGAGACAATGACCCGCAATTCATGTTTTTGTGTGTGTGTGCAGTGCAGTGCCACACCAGACATATGCGGACATTTTGTAATGAAGTTTGTACTGAGGTGTGTGGAGCATTTATCATATTAATCAGTTTCATATACAGTACAGGCTTTTACTGTGAAACCCTGTGCACATGTCTCAAGCCAAAACCCTAAAAAGGCTTGATATTATTTGCCTACAGCCGTTTTTCATATGGAGAAAGACTGTTATGGATAGTGCTCTTTGGCACTCTCGCCTGTCCCTGAAGAGCTGTCGGTTACAGGAGTGTTTCTGGTGTCTCGCACGGTGTGCCAGTCCCGGGTGGGCTGAGCTCCGCTATTTTGGCCGGCCCACACAATCGGCCCATTCAGTGGCCTCGGTGCTGCTAGCACACCTCCGTGACTTCTCACAGTTTGCTCCATAGACTCCTCAGATCTGGCGTGCCCAGGAGAGCTCAGTACCTCTTAAAGGACCATTGGCACATTTTTAAGATCGGCAGAAAGTGTAATCATAGCTTTTCATGACCTCCTGGTTGACGTGGCTTTCAAAAGGTTGTATTATAACGGGCAGAAACATCATCACCGCACTCTGTTAAAGTTTTCTGTTAAAGTTACCATCGGTTTTGTTCTAAAAATTGCCCAGAACTGACAGTTAGCAGTTTGTTACTTTGTCCAGGGGTGCTATACTGTGGGACATATGTCTGTATGCACAGTATTGTTTGTGACATCTGTGTTGCAGAAAGTATCAGTTATCAATCCACTGACCGTTAATAACAGTAGAGCATTTCTCTTCCAACACTTTCCAGCCCCCTACATCTTGAATTACGTTACTATAGATACGTGATCAATGGGAGCAGATGGGGGAGCTGAAATAATTGATTTGTGTTCCCTGAACCCTGCACTGACCAATAGGAGATCGGTACTTTGTATTTATTTATTTGGCTGGTGACTTTATCCCAAGCAACACAAGATTGCAGTGTACGTTTAACATGGAACTATCAAAGGTAACCTAGATCAAACGGTGCATGAAGCAGAGTGGTTTCACAACAACAGGACGAGTACGGCATGATGTGTAACTGAAGCAAAGCACAGATGATGCAATATCCAGCTCAGGATGAAGCATCAAGGCAAGCGAGGTGAAGTGTTACACAACGATAGCCAAGAATTGAAACAAACAGGGCTGTGTTATCCTTCTTTTAGGTAGGAGTCACTATAATTCCTTGTCTTGCGGTGGCTGACTCAATTAGAGGGTCAGAGGCAACTGTTGAGTAACCCCAAGCATTTAATATAACTTGGAAGGGATTTCATTTGAATCGCGTATTCGTTATTTAAAAATAAAAATGAAAATCCATGAAGTCTTGGGATGCGTTGGGTTTTAAATCACTGCTACAGTGACAGTTCAGGCAGGTATTATATGGGATGTGTTACCCTGATTAAAATGAAAACGCAATAACAACGACAGTCTTTGTCTTTCATTAATGGATTCCAATTTTATCTGGGATTGAAGTGGGCCATATTGTAGGAAGTATACATCTCTCAGTAGTTCTGGCGCAATGTGGCGTTTGTTACGTTTGTAAATGTCTGGTATGTTTTTTGGCTGCCAAGCGAAATTAGAATTTGATTTATTTTATTGTTGCTTTGGCACGGGTCTCGGAACATAAAAGCCGCCATATGTTTTATCTATCATTTTACAAGCGGTCACGAAATATTTTGTCCTGCTGTGCTGATTTGGCTGTCAGGGAGTGTTTTTCCTAAGATGTTCTTGGGGGTTTCTTTAAGAGAGATTGAATCGCTGTGGAATTTGAGCCATTTTAGTTTTAGGTTGTACCCTCCCCATACAGATTTTTTTTTTTTTTCTATGGCTGTCTCAATTATTGTTGGTTGAACTGATGTAATAAGAAACATACATTTTTGGTGAGCAATTTGTAAGTGTTGAATTCACTCTTTCACAGTTTCGCATGCTCGCTAAATCACGTTCAGCATGAAATAATTTCAACGGGATTAAAGCTGGAGTTCGATGATGTAGCATTGCGTTCGATCCACTGGACACCCGGAGCCAGTGAGGAGCCCGTCTCCGAGATTTCCCCCCACCAGAGGGTCAGGTGAGCTGATGCGGGGCCATTATATCTTCCAGCGAAGGCACCTTACTTCTCATCTATAAAAAATAAATGTAATAAAAACACAGGGGGTCGAAAGACATGCTCGCACAAAGTATATCCCGATAGTGTTGCCTCACATTGGCAGCTTAATTTATTTCTCCCGCTCCTTTTCACACCGTGCTGAATTGCGGCATTCGCACCGCTGTAAATCTTTCACACAGGCCCCCAGAACACATCTGTAACTTTCTCCTCTGTCGTCCCATGATAGCGGAGCAATATTCACCACGTGTAATAATCGCGCTATGAAGTTGCACGCTCCCTTCCTCTAATGCATTTTGTATTTCTATGCCTTGTCACTGGCAATTGGAGATTTATTTTCTCTCCCCCCCACCCCTGCCCCACCATTGCACAGTTATATCCAGAGCCGTGTTACACCTGGGTAATTTACCAAAAGTGTCTGGTTTACTTATTTCCTCTGTTGACATTGCAGATCACATTCAAAGTACTGTTGCAGATCTCTAAGCAGCGTTTGGGGACTGACCTACATTCATTTCAAGGAGAGTGAGGGGAATGTGGAGATTTGCAGAACTCACGGAGGTGTCGCTAGTTGTGCATGTAATTTTCAGATTGTGATTTTCTTTTTTACAGTCCTCTGTAAGTTTTGCCACACCAAGATTTGTCTCCATCAATGTGTAATATTTTATTTTTCCGTATTTTTTTCATCAGCTTCTAAAAATAGGTTGGACAAACTTGTTCAACTTTTAACTTATAACTTAGTTATATAACTGAAATGAGGTAATTAGGATGAGTAATGTGATCCCTTACATAAATAAATCCTGAAGTAGGTCCAGGTTTGCTTTCTCCATAGGTTTTAGGGCACAGAGTCAGAAGAGTATCCAAAACCAGTGCCCAGATTGGTCCAGATATGCCTAATCTCTTCAGTTACGACAGGGTGTAACGTAAAGGCAGGCCACTGTGAAATATCGCACGGGACCGAACGCAGTGCCTTTGGGAGGCCCTGTTAGCCCACCAGCACATATGGACGGTCGTTCTTTGGTTTTGTTGGTTGTATCGAGAGGAATCCGTGAAGGGTGAGGAGGCAGTGACTCGGAAACGACGCATCCAGCAGAAAGACAACGGCCCCAGTTTACTCAACAAATCCTTACTCGTTCGTTTCTCTGCTTTGTTTGTATTGTGACTATTATGTAGCAGAGGATGTGGAGCAGACAGCAGCCTGTGAGTGACATCGCCTTCAGCCACACTGGAAACGAGTGATTGTCCAGGGTTACACATGTGGACAAATACTACACAAGTTTGGAAAAGAAACTCTACTTAAAAATAGATCTCACAGTTAATTTGGCTTTTGTTACGCAATTTATTTATCTATAAGTACGGATTTGAGATTGTGTGTGTGTGTGTATAATATATATAATATATATACTTTTTTTTTTTTCTTTAGGCTTTGCTTTACGAATGTTTAGGCTAACTATAACCTACTAGTATTAATTCCAGCTGCTTTAGCCTGGCACAGTCTACGTTTCATTTGAATTTCACATGACAACGTGCAAACAAAACAGTTGGAGAAATCTCATGGCACCTTCTAGCCAAACTTCTGCTTTCCTCTCATTTACCTTTTATTTGAATTTACCTTGCTTTTATTATGCTTCAGTATAGGTTTCTGGGCCTGTGAACTTTCACCAGGCATGTTTACTGGAACACACGATACAACTCACACAGGGATTCCAAGAACCGACCAAAACATTTTCCTCTTCTCGTCCTCAATCGGCCTAATCTTCTGATAGATTAACCATGTATGAAGTGAGGGCTGGTGTTCTTCGCATCTTATACTTTATTTTCCTTCTGACGCGTTTAAGACCTGGATCAAATCGACCCTCTGTCATCTTCTGCGGAAGCTGAACAGATGTAACTCTGTCAGAACTAATGCGCCTTTAGACCTAGAATTGTTCACTTATTTTCTTGAGCTTCTTTACGGCTTATACTCTGCGTGACCCTAAATGCTCCTTTTTCAGGCCTACAGGGACTGAGTGATCAATACGCTTCTCTCAGAAATCCCATACCTGGGCGTTTCTCAGACGTTGTAGCCCCTTGTGATGCCTCCTGGTTGAGAATACATTAAAACCACCTAGCAGGACTCTGCTGGAGGTCAGTCTTCTGCTCCTGTCAGACAAGCAAGTGTTTGTGTACCCTGTCTTTCACCGGATTTTTAACATAGAGAAGTCTTGTTTATAAGGGCTTTTAAATCCTGTCTGTGCCTCCACATATAGACGTCCACAGTGGTGAGCAAAATGGATGTATTGAATATACTGAATCGAGAAAGTCCATGTGTCTTATTTCCTTCCGGACCCTTCTCACAGTCAAGCACTAGTCTTTTATTTTATATTGTGAATCTGGAATGCAAATTTGCGACCCCGGTGTAGGATGCAATAGTTTCCAACATACCAAACGTCCCAGGTTGGCTATTGAAACAAATTAAAAGTAGCTGTTCTACATGTTGCATGTGTGAATACAGCTTTTCTTCATTTCTACATGTTAAATGAAGGCAGTGAAATAGTTTGTTTCATTCTAAATGTTATCTGTCATCTAGCTGTCGCTTATTGATGACATCACTCTTGGGCTTGTGTTAAAATTACTTTAATAACTTGACTATTTTATTTGATATAATCGTCTACAGCTTTTGGCTTTGGCACTGGGACAGTCTGTGCTCGGGGAGTGACAGCATCTGTATTGAAAGCTGGGATCTCCGGGGTGCAGAAATCATGTTTCACTCGGTGTGGATGCTCCTGCTGGTGGCAGACCAATATACATGGAAATGTACAAAATGAGCATCACTTTCTGTGGACAAAAAAACAGAAATGCATCCCCTGCATTTGTATTATTTTGATTTTATGTATTGTGTTGTTAAGTGAGTTGTTAAGCAATAAGTGATCCTGGGGGGCCACAATCCTTTAGGTTTTATTGGTAATTAATCTGTGCAATGCTACTTGCATACACTGGCTGTTAAATCAATGGTTGGTTGAATCAAGTCATTTTTATCTTGGGTGCAGCGCAAACTGCGGCACCCTTTATCTCTTTTGGACCAGGAGTGAGTATCAGTCTTAAGTGTCATGTGTTAAACTTTTCAAGATGACAATTTATGAGAACTTTTTTCCAGGTCATTGACCACTGCAGGTTAGATATAAAACCTTCTTGGGCTCCAGGAGAAAGATTTATAGGTCTCAACACCGGCTCACTGTTGAATTATTATCATCCCACTATTACTATTAAACTGGATTTCTTTTACTGAAGCAATCTCTCTGGGGAAAGAGGACCCTTAACTATCAAGCCGCTGATAAAACAGCTTTATTTGAGTCTAATCTGAACAGGTGTAATCCTTTATCGGTTGGCCTTGAGCGCTATTGTTAACGCAAATGTGCTAGGAGAGATGTGGATTTATTTTATTTATCTGATTCTCAGTTATTCTCACTTCACTGTGGAAAGTGTGCGACAATGTAATTGGCCTCCTCTCCGAAAAATGTCTTTTCCTTTCTATAATGTCAGCCGGCATTGTAATGGGCTTTTATGAATAGCCGCGTTGGTTTGTGTTATCAGGAGCTGTCAACTGTGCGTGTTTATATGGAAGGGAAAAAAAAGGAGATGTTCTTATCTTAAGTTAACTATAGCTGTTTTTTTTTTTCTTTTCTTTTCTTCTATAATCATAAATAAGCGAGATGAAAGATACATTTTTGGCAAATGTGTTGGACTGGTTTGCTTTGCATTGAGATTAGATTTAGAAACTGGTCAGGGAGCATTTTTCAATTCTAACAACCTGTTGTGCCAGAACTTTTTGAAGCCTTTCATTTTCGTTCCTTCGTTATTTTTTCAAGACCAAACCCATTGTCGTTTGGGTACGGCGAGTGAATTTCAAAGGCATTTATTGTCAGTTTAAACTGCTGTATTAAGAGTGTTTGCCTGTTTTTCTTGTTTTGGAACAAAGTGTTTTATTTATTTTTCGAATCCCAGATGCTCGGCAGACTGGGATGATAATTGTTTCACTCTATTTCCATTTCATCCCCTTTAAACTGTCATGAAGCTCAGCCGCAGTATTAATAGGTCTCAAATATATACAAAATAACCAAAACAGGAATTTCAGGGATTGATTAGAAGGCTTCACACAGAGCACACCACAGGGGAATGTTGCTATAGGGTCACCGTCTCAATCAAAATGTATTTTTCTTTTCTTTCTAATAAGTTAAAGCTGGGGTACATCCAAGCAGGCTGACTGCTACAAAGTTAATGGATGTTCAAAAGGTATTTCTTTATCAAACAATTAGAAACGGTGGGCAGCCTGATAAAACATCCATGAGGTGAGATGGGCAGCTGGAGTAACCATGGCTACCTGGACTGCTTAGGGAGACCGACGCAAAGTTGGACAACAATATCAACACATACAGACGGGTGACAAATTAAAGGAAAAACCAACCAATTGTCTCAGTAGGGTGTTGGCCACCAAGAGCCGCCAGAACAGCTTCAATGCTCTTGGCACAGATTCTACGAGTCTCTGAACTCTACTGGAGGGATGAACACCATTCTTCCAAAAGATATTCCCTCATTTTGGTGTTTTGATGATGATGGTGGAGAGCGCTGTCTAACATGTCATGCCACAGCATGATAGGATGTTAATAGCTTAATTGTATCATACAGTACACCTGTTTGGAGGCATCTGCATTCGATGTGTTCCTCCACTCATTTATTCCGGTTTTTCTTGTCACATGTCTGTACTTCATACCAATCTCTTCCAAAATGACACAAGCCAGTTTATGTGGAACCAAACCTACAATAAAAAACAACTATTGTAGTAGGAACTGTTGACTTTTTCCTTATAATAAGAAATATTTAAACCCCTAATATTTCTAGTGCAACATCCCGATTAATTGTGTTCTTTTAGTGCTGTTATGTTGTAATGGAAAAAAGTATCTGTACTGCAGAGCAATTATTATGATGACATTAAAAACTCACCGTGTTGTGCAAAATCAATTGTTGTCTCCACTCCAGATGAAAGAGCCGTTTCAGGTAATAAAATGGCCCTGTCAGTTGTTTTAAATATGCTCCATAAAATCTCCATTACAATTTTAAAGCAACACATTTTTTTTGGCTTTTCGGCTTAGTAGGATAAAAATAACCATTGGTGTTGATAAAGAATACTTATTTGGATGTTTACTAATACCTTGCTGTTTTTTAAAGCTAGCATAGAGCATGCCCAATTTCAAGAGATTTTCCAGTCAAGGTACAAATTAGTTCATGGTCTGCTTTTAAGTTAATAACTGGGCCATTTTACACTGTTGCAGTGCAGTTGAAGATATACACACCACTTTTTTTCCAGAGCATTTAAACAATTTTAATAACTGTTTATTCTCCAAGTGTAAAATACTTTCCTTTTATCTGACACATTATATATTTTACAGACCTCAAGGTACAAAAATAGTATTTTGAATTTGTGGTTATGACACAAGCAGGTCAATACTTATCTCAGTTTTCCTCTGGTTAATACGGGATGTAGGATTTGAAACCCAGATCTGAGGGGAGGGGTTTGTTTCAAGCTTTAATGCGAGCATTTCATTTTTTTACTGTCAGATCTCTAGCTCAAAGAAATACTCCTGCATTTTACATTATATCAAGTGTGTGTGTATGTATATATATATATATATATATATATATATATATATATATATATATATATATATATATATATATATATATATATATATATGTAGATTAAGGCTTTCCTTTTTTGGGTATTGCTTACCAGCCTCACGTTTGTCATATTTTAAACCTTGCTGTATTGCAGGTTTAAATTGCAGAGCCCCATATAAGGGCTTAAATTACAGTCTGCTGATTTTATTATAAATACTTAGTTACTCATTGCTTTTATCTCCTGACATCTGTTTTTTCGACTAAAAATGCCCATTTTGAGTGTGCCCTAAGTGTTGCAGACTCTGACTATTATTATTCTGGGTGTAATGTGCCAGTTTTGCCCATGTGCCCTTTTTTTTTTTTAAAAGGGTTTCGCAGGCTGTAGCAGTTTCCAGGAGTTGACACCATTGAAAGTAATGCACGGTCATTAGTCTATGCAGGGTGTACAGATGCAAACTCATCTCTAAAAGCCAGCACTAGTTGGATATTTCAAGCCTATTGCCTTGACTTAATTTGATTGGATATACAGTATACGTAGCAACCTAATGATATGAAATATGACTTTTCGGCTTCAGACGTGTATAGATTTATTGGTTCCTTGGTACGATTTGCATAACAGCCTGTAGCGTTTCGAACGTGAAATGGATGAAGCTGCTGTTCGCTGGCAGATTCTGTGCAGTAATGGTCCTGCTACTCCTCTGAGATATCCTGCTGTTGAAGGTATATTCTGCATTTTACATAGTAGTTGTACAAGTCTTGTGGTTATTCTTCTCTTTAGTTCAGTGGTTCTCAAAGTGTGGTCCAGGCCAGCCCTCCAGGATTGTTGTATGTAAGGGTGGGATAAGATGTAAATGACCCCCTGAATTTTTTTTTTTTTTTTTTTTTTTTTTTTTTTTATATAAAGGTTTAATGTTCTAGTAGTGGATTTTGTCACCAGAGGTGGGGGCCTGGGTGGTCCGCGGGCCAAAAACATTTGCGAAACACTGCCCTGGGGTAAATGGGTCTCTGCCTGTGCCATGAAGTGTGCCATGAAGTGTGCCAGTTTAGGAGAGCGTCACATTGTGGGTTGCTGGTTTCTCCATTTGATGAGTGTGTCTGAGGACTGTGACATATATCACTCTGTTGCTGGAATCTCGCTGGATGCCTCTCACTAATCTCCAAGAAAGACTGACTTAGAGAAGATTACAGTGGCTTATCGTGCTGGTCTTCTTTAAAGGCCACGCATTATTGTGGGCGCATTCCTCCGGTTTTAGAGCCAAGATGCAGGCCTGGGCTCTCGTGTCTTGTCATTGCTGGCCCTCTGGGCTTCCTAATGCCTTCCCACTTTTTAACATATTGATTTAAACTCATTGGAGCTGCTGGGGGGTTTGTTGTCCTTGTGTTAGCTGCAATTGACACCATTCTCTTACACAGACTAATGGGCAGTGTACACAATTGAGTTAGTGACTTAAACAGACACCTTGGGGGCAGCATGACTTATCTTACAGGTATAATAAAAAGCCCAGTAAACTGACAAGTGGCTTATCTGTTAAACGCATACAACAGTGTCTTCCCTGTAGACTTAATAAGGGCCTTATTTTTGTGCGTATGTCTCCTTACCCGTTGACAGCAATTGAATGAAGTGAAACTCGACTCACAGACAGGAAGTGGACAGACCCTGGTCTCTGAGATTATCCAGGAAGTCTCGCTGAACTTAATTCTAGAAAGACAACAAAGAACTGGAAGCTAGGAGATGTCTGGTCAAAGAGAAAAATGTCTAATAAAGGCTTACAGCACAACCACACATGGTGTTAATCAAAAGTACACCAATGCTGGCCACGGTGCTGTCCTGGACTTTTTCCAGCAACGTCACGTTCTGCATAATTGCAAAATGCTTTGATATTTGAATTCTCATACCCTGGGTACAATCCCACTGTCGAATAGTAATGAGATCAAAGCTGTGCTCCTGTCTGTTAATCTCTGGAAAATGACAGGGAGGAAGAAAATGTGTATTGTATAAACCACTTCTTCTTGCTCCGTGACTCTTGCAGAGTAATTACTTATTTAGTGAGAATACCCTCCATCGGAGAGAGATTGGTTTTGTAATATGCATTGCAAATGATTTTCAGGTTTACGTTTACTATTTTGTAAACCCCTTTGGTAAATGAAAGATTCGGACAGGGTCTGGGATATGTCAATGCACAATTTTGTAAGGTACACCCACTGAGATATTTTCGGCACCAGACAGCAATTATACGTAGTGTGGTTGTGATTAACCCCCCCAGGGCTGTTCTGTAAGCGTTTAAGAAGGAGGGCGGAAGAAAATATCAATTACAATTCCAGGATCATGTATTGATGATTGTGTTCTCTGACCGTCAAAAGAAAGAAATATCCAGATTCATCTTGGTTGCGTTGGCTCTGGTGTAACAGGGCCCAGTTTGGACGAATCCAAAGGTTTGGTCCTCAGAGGCGTGATTAAAGTCACGCAAGTTTTCTGGAACTGATTAATACGCAGTCTTGGAGGCAGTAAGCAATGGACCCTGTAAGCCTCGGCATTTCAGACAGGTGGTATTTATTAGTCTGTTACATTAGAGAACCAATGCCCTGGGCAGCGAGCTGACAGTCGTTTTTTCCAATTCCATCATTTCTAAAGGCAGCCAAAGAAATTAGATCATTAACTAAATTCACAGCTGCATACAGTTGTGGTAGATGGGGGCTTGGGGGTGGAGGATGGGGGTGTGTGTGTGTGTGGAGAGAGTGGGGGGGAGGGGGTTCAATTTGTTACTTTGCTAAAGTTGCCAGGGTAAGGATTAGCTTTTCTCTCTTCACTTTTCGGTGTCTTGAGAGTGTGGCACGTTTCCGAATTCCCAGTTAACCAGCACAGCCCAAGTAGTAGTAGTAGTAGTAGTAGTGCCCAGGAGTGTTGGGTAGACTCCAAACCAATAGGAGGAAAGATGTATTACCTCTCGTTGTCTTGAAACTTTTAGCGGTGCTGACGGGACATTCACATCGCATTCCATGTCAAGGAGAGGCAAACTGGTCAAACGTCACCGTGTTTAACAATGAATCCTGGTTTGTGTCCTTAACCACCTGGGCTGGAGTGTCGGCGTTAAATAGACCTATACAATTCCAGTCCAAGTGGTGACATTAAATGTAGGCTAGTCTTTTTATTGGGCTATTCGCTTGTTGCGATTGAGAAAAGGTTTCAGATCTCCCAGATTAAATTACGTTTAGTTTATCCCTCACTGCTGCAGAATGCGCTGATGGTTTATAACAGCCGCTTGAGACTTTTAAGTTTAAATAAATAAATACACAATGGGGGATTTTGTATACTTTACCAGGTTTGGATGTTCTACACATCCACCATTTACAAATGTCTGTTCTTTTCCAACTGTATTCGATACGTTCTGACATTGCTTTCATGGAAGTTTATAAATGTTTATATTAGTGGAAGACGATGGGTTTTATACTTAATAAAAGAGTGTAAACATCCCAAACGTATCGGAGATCCGCCGAGAATGGGAGGAGCTGTTTTAGCGGGGGTGTGCTTGCTTTTTCTATTTGGAAATGGTTTTTTTTAATGACAGACCTTCTTGTTGTGGTTATGATTACTGTGTAAGTAAAGGTTGAGATATTCTTGTGTTTTTGTGACTGTTAATATGATTAATACCTATTGTGGGCTTGAGGAACATGTTTATTTATACAGGTTTAGTGATTTAATGCATGGTGTTGCTGGGGGGTTGGGATCTTATTGAGACTAGGCTATCTATGAGGAATCAGGGTGGTGGTGAGGGGTAGAAAAATACTTCTGAGACGACGGCATGTTTTATGTTTTGCTCATTTCCATAAATTAGGCCTTTTTCTTAACTAGGTTATTTTTCTTGTTTTGGGTTTTCCAAATTAAGTTTTGATATTTCCAAATAAAGTTGATATTTTTATTGTAAAAAGGCTTTTTGTATGCCTCCCGGATTGAACACGGCAACAAAAGCTAACCCCACACAGTACATCAACCGTCATCAAAAATATATTATGCTACGACATGCTTTTTTGCTTATAAAACTCAAACCCAAGAGCAAATGAGGGGAAAAAAGGGCCCAACGCCAGCTTCTGTGGTTCATTTTTTTGGTGCGGAGTGGCATCTCCTAACAAAGGAACTTCTTTTTATGTTTTTTTTCATTTTCCCTTGACTTTGCAGAGTACAGTGAGTCATGTATCTCACAGACCGCATTTCTTTATTAGTCACGGTCTGTACTGAAACACGTCTCTAGAAACCCAAGGAGGAGTCTTTGTGCCAGACTTGGTAATGTGATATAAGTAGCTGGTAACTAGCTAAATGGAATCTGCTTAGGGAAAATCTACATCTTAGAATACTTCTGCCTTGTACTTAAGCTTTTACTTTTATCGTGGGGCGTTTGTGTCAAAGTGCAATTACACAATTAGGCTTCAGAGCTCCTCCCAGAGATGAGATCCCAACTTGTGTATGAAGATCGTATTTCAAGGTAGGGTCCGTAATTTAATGAAATCCAGTTCTACCCATCTTGGCCTGCAGGGGCATGCTTTATAATTAAGTTTTCTTAATTGAGTCTTGGCACTTGTTTATCATCCTTCTTATTAGAGAGGAGAAACCAGAAGTGTTGTTTTAGGATGTGTTGGTGGTTCAGTATCCTGGAATAAAAGCATTACCACATTTTATGTTCTCTCAGTGCATAGGGGATCATTCCTTGTCTGCAATACAGAATTTTAATAGTCTTAGTCTCAGAGTGGGTAGGAAAAAAAAGCCTTTTCAACACCCAGAGTTGTAATATATTCCCAAATGTACAAGTTTCCCAGTGCTGGTAATGGATTGTACCAGAGGTAATGTGGTTGTCTTGGGTTAGAGGTTGTCTTTCTGCCCACTCTGACAGCCACTATGTTTTTCGAGAAAAGTGTACTGCCACAATTGGTGGAATTGTGTGGTTGGGGGGGAAATTTGCCAACACAATATGACCACGTCACAAAGCTAGGAGTTGCAATGCCATAGAGTCGCACTTGAAACCTATCATTGCCTGCTCCGAGTCCTGACCGCGATCCCAAAGCAGGGTTGGGGTCAATTCCAATTTTCCCATTCCGTTTCAATGCATAATTCCTTTTTCAATTCACTTCCAATGCCAGTGGAGCCAGTTATATTAAAAAGAACTGGAATTGGAATTAGGAATGGCTCTGAAAAAGGGAATCGGAATTGAAAAAGTAGGATTGACCCCCCCAACCCTGTCCCATAAAAAATCTCTGTGATGAACAAGAATGGCTCATCGTTTACAGGGTGCCAAGACCAGCTGCCTACACAAGAAACTTCACCGCGGGAGGAATGATATTACTCCAATCGTACATCAAATGGATTTTAGCCGTCATTAAACCCCAGGATAGATATACACCCTATTAAATACCAGGGAATGGCTGCCTTTTGGTATTTGTCTGGTGTGCCCAATGCTTTTTGAAGTATCACCAGTCAGATTAAAGTATTAGCTTATTTAGGTATTTAAGTATTTAGTTATTTCTTATTCCAGGAAGTACAGATGACCCACCTACTGTATATAACAGGTGAGTCCTGCAATACAAAGACGTGATATTTGATTAATTCAGGGAGACTTGATTTCTAATTTCGAGCTATAATGCTCTGGGAAATAAGTTTGATTAATGTCCCCAAGGACTATGGGGAGACTCCCATTATTGGAGATTAATGTCTTTAATTTCACTTTGATGATACTAGTATTATGATATTGCCAAAGCAACAAGCAATTTGTTTGTTGTCTCTGGAGTCCAAACTCCAAATGCATCTATTAACTGAAGGAAAGGTTTTGCCCTGCACTAATGACCCTTGGGGATAAAATATATATGTACGTGTTTGCCTGCACTTCTTTATTAATTACATGCTGAATTCTTCTGGTTAAACTAAAAACAAGTGTAGCATTGCGTTTTTGTTACCTAAACGTTCCCCTGCAAGTCCTCAGTAAAATCGAAAATGGATTGATTACAGTTTTGTTCCTGTCCTTTTCTGAGCCTGCTTCCTCCGTAGAGGGAAGAGTTAACGTTTTGATTGGCGATGTTATTAAAATTCTCCTCTCCTCCGCAGCTGAGTCTCTGGGGGTGCTGATCACCTTTCTATTGCTGTCAGCATGGCAGAAAGACCTTTTAAGGTAAACAAAAAAATGATAAGAATACAAAAGCACGGGAGAAGGCTGCTGGGGACCATCGCGAAAAAAGACTGGGAAGTGGAGAGATGGGCTAAAAACTGCCGAACCGTACAATGTGTAGGCGTCACACAGGGGCTCCTGTTGAAAGAATATTGCAATGGGGTAGCTGTAATATAGAGCTAATAGTTTATTAAAAATTGTTCTGTTTGGGAGTTGAAAAACAAGGTTAAAAATATTGTATTAAAGGTGCTTTTTATGTTGCAGTTTGAGTTTTGATTCCAGTCTACTCGAAATAGAAAATGGTAAACTCCAATGTCAGATTAAAGTAAGCTGAAATATTGACATTAACTCCCTCAAACATATTTTGTGAATATCCTGACATATACGTGCCCAGGAGCAAAGCTACTGGATCCCGTGGTGCTTGTGCAGGCTCCTATTTGTGCTTGGTGTTTTGCATTCTTATTAGAACATGCAAGGCAGCATTCCAAAAGTGTGTTCCATCATGGGCAGAATTTAACGCATCGGTTGTCCAGCAATACCAAATACCCAAATACCTTTGAAAAGCAGATTTACACATAGTCACATTTGTGTTGGAAGCAGTATCCTGAAATGCAGATTTTAAGACCAAACTTTTGACAGGCCGAGGCTGTGTTTGTCCCTGCTATGACTACTTTTGACCTGCATTGTTGTGGTTAGATGCAACCTGGGATAAAGCGCCCACCGCCCATTGAAATGAACAGAAGGAAGATCCCCGCCATTGTGTAATTGAACAATGCACCACCACCTTGGCATGGGGCCACGCTCTCTCCACTGCGGGCTTCATTCAGATCCTGTCAGTCTCTTTGCCACCAGATACTGTCAATAAGGGTCATGGGGGCACCTGGCATCAATATTTAAAAATGTTTAACTCCCAAAATTTCCAAAGTGTGTTTGGCAGGAGATCATCATATCAGTATTAAGACAGTGCTGACAGACAGCTTGGGAACGTGCTTCGCATTGAGAGACGGCCGCATTAGCGTTATCACGATTTTCTGGGGCTCTTGCCACGGCTTTGTGGTTTTCCCCCGGTACCAGATTGCCAGTCACACTGTCCCCCTCAGACTAGAGGAAATAAATAAATAAAATGATATGGTGCAGAGGCTTATGGGGATGAACAGGGGATTTGAGATGATCTGTAAGTGGTGGAGACAAGGCCATGAATCCTGGGAATCGGTGGTGTGATCGTCTGGAAGGCACTGAACTGCCATTTTTCACTGAACCCTTTTCAAAACAATGGAAATTAAACTAGGAAAAATGCCTTATCACGCCAAGGAACCTATGAGTTTTCATAGAAACAGTTGATAAGCCCATTTCTAGCTGAGGGAGGCTGGAGTTAAAGCAAGAAAAACAGTCTAGATTTTACTCTTTGTAATAATACAAGACTGACAACTTCCTTAATATATGCTGGCTTCATGCTCCGGGCCTATTCTGTTTGACCATTTGAGGTAAGGTTCTTCATTTCTGGTGAACCAGCACCAAAGAAGCTGCTTCCCAGATATCAAAAGGCACAGATTTAATAAGGACCGGCTCCCGTTTCTAACCCCCAGCGTGATTGTTGTGGATAATCTAACATACCCTGAGTCATGACTGCTAAAACATCCATTCTTCTTTCATTTCTTCCTCCTGTTTGCTAGTGAGGTTAAGCCAGAGTGACCGTTTCATTTGCAATTTCCAGGAGCTTGTCTTCAGCTGAACCAAGAAAAAGAAAAGAAAAAAGCATATTTGGCCCCGATTCTGGAAAACTCTGGGGAAAAAAAACCTGCAATCGTAAATGGAGAAGCCATACAGACGAAGCTGGGGTTGGGCAGGCCGGATGCTGCTGAATGAAATCTGTCTCATTTGATTTCCTGTTAACTGTAAATTTAAGAACATTCTCGTCTGAGGAATGGGAGACGTTGACTACTTTGGAGTTGTCAAAAGAGAATTGTCTTTCTATTTGTGCTTTTACCAGTCAGCCTCGCATTAATGGTGGTATACATAGGAAACCCCCTTCTTAAATTGTCCAGAGTGCATTATGTAAAACCACTTTTGTTTTTTCTTCCCCTTCCCTCCCTCAGAGGAACAGTAGTGTAAGACTAAGATGATGGTTGGGAAGGTGGCTTTACAGATCCTGGGGAGATCATTCTTGTCACACATCAGACAGTAGAAAAATGGTTTTGTTGAAACTGGGGGTTAACCTTGATCTGGGTCTTTTTTTTCCCTGGTTTAATGGAAGTCACTTTTTAATTGAAATGAACACCCTGACCTTCATTTTGGTTTGTTGGCATTCGCCAATGATTGGCCTGACTCCCATCTTTTGTAGAGATGACCTGAGTTCATGTCTGAATCTTTTGACCTCCAAGGTGGTCACACTCTTAAGCACACGTTATGAACTCTGGTTTTTGGGGGATCTTGATCTGGCCAGTACAACAGAGTTTAATTTGGCATCTGCACTTTTCCGAGGACCCTATGAGTTGAGTTGATTTTTCATGTGATGGTGGAAGAGTTGCGCTGGTGAGCCGACTTGATGGAGGTTTTTTTTACGGATGAGCCACTCTGAAGGCCGTAATATTACTTGCCTTTTGTGAAGCACCAGACTGAAACAAAGCCGAAGCAGACAGTTGTAACCCCCTATGCTTTATAAGGAAGCAACCCTGGGAGAACTGAGGGCCGGTTCTGTTCGGAGTACGGTTCTACTTAAGCATAACAGCAGAACTGCAACTGGGCTGCATTTTAAAGGTTGTTTTTTGTGCTTAATCTTATTCTGTCGCCTTACACTTCTTAGTTCTTGGCTGCAGGATTTCTTTCATTTTGTTCCTGAAAAGTTCTGAAGACACTAATCCGTTCCGCTTCAAAGGGCGGTAGTAATGAAGGGATGAAATCGCCACTTTGGGTTTCTGGAATTAAATTAAAATGAAAGCAAAAACTCTTTTCCAAGGACATCGTGGGGACAGTTTGGAGTCAGTGTTCACGTCTGTTTCAAAAGACATTAGAATCTGAAATAAAGACTTTACAGCTTCCCGGAGAACCCTGCAAATTGTAGACTGAGACCAATATTATGCTAAATTATCAAGTTATGTGTTTATTTACTAAGTCACTCTCTCGCTAACTAAATGCAAGATTCCTGGCAGATCTTTTCCTTTTAGCCTAGGAGATCCAGTCGGGGATCTTTCTGGGCATTATGCTCTCTTGACTTAGAAAGATGGTCTGGATTTCTTACCCATGTTTTTCAGTGATTTTTATTTATTTTTTGCTGTCATGTGTAGTCATGTTTCCCTGAACCAATGGGGGGACAGGGCTCTGTGGGCATGTGCAGTAGCTTGACATTGGCAAGCTGCCAGGGGAACTTAAGTCTTTGGCCTTAGCTTTAAATTGCCTCCATAACCAGTTTAGGAAAAAGCCACGAGTCTCTGAAAGCACATTGTGCCAGCTGATGCACACATGTGCTGCGGTGTCCCCTACGTCCCATGTGGAGTTCAAACCTGAAACGACCTTCATGAAAAGGAAAGGTTGTCTGAGGAATGGGAGACGTTGTCTACTTTGGAGTTGTCAAAAGAGAATTGTCTTTCTATTTGTGCTTTTACCAGTCAGCCTTTCTCTGAGGCAGATGTAGAAATTCATGCAATATCTCAAAGCTTTCCCCAAGTAGCTTGCAACACAGCCAAACTGCCTAAAAAAGCCATAAAGAAACCATCCATTTCAAAGTTATTTTCCTTACCAAAAGATTCCCAGGCCCTTCCTAGACGTGGGTCTCCTTCTGAATGTTCTGCTGCTTGGTCACGTTTGGTCTTTGGGAATGTGACGGGAGCATTTGTTCTTATAATAAAAAATAAATACAAAATAAATGAAAATATAGTGGAGTGATAAGTCATTTACTTGTTTTTTTGTGTGTAGTTTACTCTAAACGCTTCTTGTTCTTTATTTCTATGTTTCCATGTTTTATTCACTTCTGACATCTACTGGGCTTTGTGGTTTGTGCAAACAATTGACATTTTCTGATTTTAAATGTTAACAATCTGTAATTAGTGCTTAAACATATAGGCCTACATATTAGAATAAATTGCCGTTTTTCTGTCTTTCCAACAAGTAGCATGAGAACTAGGCAATGTCTTTCCATTCACTATGCTGCCAACCAATCACTTATTTATTCTTTGACGTCCTTTTGTTTTGTGCTCCAAGTGCTATAGAGGATGGTGTAGCTTTTCTACTTGTACAGAAGAACATTTTTCAGCTGGCACCATCAAACCATCCCACGTACGTGCTCTATTTACTACCTCAGATTTGTAACCTTTGATTTACCGCACTCTCATCCTGTCATATCCTCAATCTCTAAGTGTCACCATACTTTAACTGACTGATACCATTTTGTAAAAAGATGTAAGATGTCTGTTGGTAATGTTTGCCCTTCAGAACTCATTTCCCCTTTTGATTTTAATTCCTCTGCAGAAATCCTTACTTTGGCATGTCCCAAAACGGACAGGTTTGGGTGTTAAAAGTACAGCCTGCCACACGGGGGAACTTTCCTCATTGTGTCTTATTGATTGAATAGCATGATAAATGTTGCTCCTAGGAGTGTTTTAATATGTAAAGGGTTTTGATCCATAAGACGTCTTCGGACAAAGAGCAGAAACTCGATGATAGCCCTGTGTAGCTGGAGGCTGGGATGCAAGATCTTTGTCATTCTGATCTCTGCGTTTTTTAAATTATGTATTTTTCTGTGAGGACTTGGCAGATTATCTCAGCTGGTGACTGTCCCTTAATTTATCATTTCGTGTGTTGGAGATTCTCACAGTACAGACATTTGCATTCGGCAATGGTATCCTGCAGCTGAAGAACTGTACGTGTGTGTGTCCCATATAGATCTGACATAGTCCATCTTTTTCAAGCTAACCTTCTAGGGAGAATTCGGGTTTGAATCACAAATGTTGGATATGATTCAAATAATGTGCATGAAGGAAGTTGTCTGAAGTATTCTGTTGTCAAGATCATGGAATTTTCTCATTTTATTTTCATGGTTAAAGGAACTACATTGGGCACTTATTAAAATATAAATCCACGGTTTTGTTTACGGCTGCAGAACCATTCGCTTTCTCCTTGTATTTAGCGTACCTCAATCTATAGCTTCTCTTTTCCATATCACGCCTGCAAAGTTTATTATTTCATCTTCCCATCTCTCACCTGTTTGTCTTCTAGGTCTTTTGTCATCTCTTGGTATCCATTCCTTGGTGCTTCATTTGTCCATCGTGTCCGGCCCATTACCATTTTCACTCTTTCAATGATCTCACATATTTTGGTTTGTTCTCAAACCCATTCATTTATTTTTCTGTCTGTTCATATATATCAATAAAAAATGCGAAAAAATAGGGAGATTGTCATTCTCCATTGTAGATGTTCAAACTCCAACGAAGAAGCCACCAGTTGGCCCATTCTCTTGTCTCTGTTCTTTTCATGACTGGAACAAAGATAGATAGGCCCAAGTGGCTTTTTTCAGTCTCTTTGTGAAGAATAGGATTGAATGAAAGGCCAAGTGGGTATTTGTGCATAACACACTAATAGGGATTGATGTGAGATTCAGCTTTGCGTATTTATTTATTTGGGAGGAATTGACTTTGGTTATTTGGATCCTTTTAAAATTACTTGCCTGACACCTGCTGAATAAGAGAGACCATTATTAATCTCTCTGTTGCTGTATAGTTGGATCTCACCTGTCAAACCCACCTACTTTTGAACCTTAATAGAGAATGATGTTGTGATTGTTCTATAGTTAGTTGAAATGGAAATTGACGTGGCGTGGTGCAGAGGTTGCCTGTCTGCCCACTTCAACTCCTTTCTCCGTTTTCCCACTGAGCCTCTTAATACGTATGTGAGGTTTTTAAGGTTGAAAGATATACTATCGGGCCCAGACTGGATCCAGGCATCATAATGAAATGTAGAGGTTAGAGTCAGGGTGGTCTGCCCCTGTTATAAAGCATTTATTTTAAAACCTTTATCTGTGATGCACATTTACATTCTTTCATACATATTTACATTCTTTCAACTTATGCTGTGAAGAACTGAGAGAGTGTATTTCCTTTTTTGGTCCACTTCAAAGACTTGGTATTCCCAAGTGAAATAGGTTGAATACTTGGAGCCCAAAAGTGTGAGATTTATTTCCTGATTTCAGCACTTTCGTTTGCTGCTTCTGCCGGTCTCCGGTGCCGTTTGCGGTTGTTCATTTCCAGTTGCTTCTTTGCCATCTACTTCGTAAATAACAGTTGGAGTTCTCTCCTCTGTTGGGTTGTGGCAGTAGTGGCTTGTTTCCCAGTCTCGGAGGAAGTTGTATATCCGCTTGTCTTTGCAGTGAGGCAAGAATGAAAATCGTAAATAAAAGACCCGTGAACCATTGTAGTCTAGACGGACGTTTTTAAGAACTTCAGTGGGCAAAGAATCAGCAGAAACGAATGAAACTGTTTTAGTGGACTACTGATGCACAAACTCAAGTGAGATTTATTAGGGTCTCAGTGGGGAGTGGGGGAACAAAAGTGTATTCCTTTGTAACCTCCATGAAGTGTATTCTATCCTAAAGTGCATTACAAAATAAGACAAATTGGATATGAGACAACCACTTTTCTGCGCAGTCAGTGGTGCAACTTTAAAAGGTTATGGTTCAACCCACAAAAAAGAATAAGCTCAAACAAGAGTCTGTCAAATGTACTTCATTGTGCCAATTTCAAGTTCATTTATTTGTGTATGAAGAACAGAAATTTGATCTTGTTACTGGATTGTTGTGTTCTGATGGAAGGATAGTTGGGAAAATGCTGAGCTACCATTAATGAATAAAAATAAAAATAAATTGTCTGCATTAGATACACATGAGCTACATATACTGGACTTAAAATAACTATCAACCAGTCTTGTGTTTGAGACATTTTAAGTCATTCACAGAAAGCAAGAGACCTTAGAAATTCCACATACGCAAAAAAACTAAATGTTCTGGTATGGTTTGAATTATTTAAACGTACTGCTACAGAGTCAGTGTTTCCAATCACAGGTTGCACAGCTATTCAAATCATGTTGAAACCCGAACAGAATTAATCATGAATTTTCAATCATTTTCATGTGTTAGATCTCAGTCAAAGGGGTGCGAGTCAGATAAATATTTTGTTACCCTGCTTGAGTTCACATTTTATAGAATGGCTTATACAAAGTTATTACTTTTTCCCCTCCTTTCTCACGGGTCCAGGTCTCAAGAAGCACTTCCAGGTCAAAGGTCTTTCAGTAGTCATGGAAACCCAGATGTTTTGTAATACACTTACAGAGACCACCTTGAAGAAACTTCCAAAATGCCTTTTGTATGACCACTCAATGTAAATGTCTCTCACACACAAGAACATTTATTTTACTTATTTCAACCATTAAGTCATTGTACTAATATATAACATACACAGCAACACATTCTTCTGTTATAATGCTCAAAATTATGACACTGTCCAAATATTTAAGGACCTAGCTGTATTTGTGAAATGTAGTGTCTAGTTAAATAATGTAAGTTCTAAAATGAGTGGCCTATCATTATACATTCGTGAACAATGTTTAGAAAGCTTGATTTGATTGAACTCAGAAGAAAATCATCTATATATCGTGAAACTAATTCAAAACTAAAAACCCACTTTTCTTGGCAGTATATTTGGGATCACTTTTTTTTGGGGAATGTGAAATTCTGCCCACTCATCTTCTTCCCAGATTGAATACATTAGATTAGCGCTTCTACTGACCCATGAATAATAAATCCTTTTATTTGATTGCCCTGAATGATCCCAGAGCACTTTCCTGGCATTGAAGAGTCTTGTCTGCGTCACAGTGAAGTGTAGCTCTCTCTGGCACCTTCGGCACTCTGCACAAATAGCTCAATCCCAAGGTGTAGAGGTGAAAATGGATCTAGCCAATCAACTGGATGTAGAAATGTAGCTAAGCTTCTCCTTAGATGGTTCCCACCCCAGTGCTGGTCGGACCCAGAGTGGTACAAAAGAACAAAGTTCAAATTTTATTGGAAACTAATAACTGTTGGCTATATGTTTCTCTCACTATAACTATATGTCTAGCATATTTAAGCCTCTAATACACTTGGACAAACTATCATTTGCCCTTTCTTATATAGGGTTTCCGCTTAATTACTATTTGGCAAATTCAGACTGTGTATATATTTAGAGTTGGAAAAAGTTGCGCATGTCTTTCACTGGAGCAGAAAACCTAGAAAGTCACCCTGAAGATATGATTTCTCGCACTCAGTACTTCTCTTCGAAGGTGGATTTGTCGAAATGTGCGATGTCGGCTTCTTCCTTTCATAAATAAAAGCTGAAAAGGGACACGTTTCCATCGCCGACTGAGTGACGGTTTGCAAGCCTTTTGTGCATACAGGGAGGGAATCAAATGCTTTTTGATCAGCTGATACACTTATGTGAAGACCTTGGATGGTTTACCTGCCAAGCCACCAGCTTTCAGTCTGAGGTGTAACTGTGCCTTTTGTGGTTTTGATCACAGCTTGAAATCTGTTAGAGAGAGTTTGCCACGCTTCACAATACATAAAAAACACATGCTCATTAAACTCCCTCACCCACACCACTGCTGCAGAGCCTAATGTTGTTCCTCGAAGTTTGTGTGCGGATACAAGTCAGCTGTTTTTATCAAAAGCTTTTTTGGCTAATTACTGCAGTGCAGAATCGCCATCACGCAATTCCCGAAACCTTGTTGCCCTGCGTTGTGGTTGACTGAAGTAAAAGAATGAGAATTGTGAGAGAATTAGTCTTTTTTTTTTTTTTAAATGTTGTACCCCTGTTAGGATCAAATGAATCTAGAAGTGCTGCCTGGGAATTGTGTGCATGTGTTAAATGTGATGTGGCAAACAATTGTCTAAGGTGCTGTATTAATAGTTGGAAATGGGAGTCGTGCTGGATGGTTCCTAAAGGAAATGTTTGAGGGAGGAAAAAGAAAAACTAAACTGAGTTGTGTTTCTGTGACAGCACTGTTGTGAAATAGAATATCAACACAATATTCCCATTAAGCATTTTAAACACCCAGACAAACTCCTGAATATTCACAGTACTCAGTACACAGTAATCGATTTTTTTGATAATTGGAATCGGGAGCCCAACGCAGTCATTGTCTTTAAATCTTCATCTGTGTCAAATGGTTTTCGATGCGCTGTAAAAATCTGCATTGCATATGTAACTTTAGGATAGATCTAGCATTATTGGGGTTTGCTTTTTGTGGTAGAACAGCTGTGCTTTCTTTAAATTATCACATCTTCCTTTGTAGTAGATGGTAGTGTTGAGGCACAGATGCATGTTGGGGTAGCACAGAAGAGCATTCCTGTGCATCATTCTGCAAATCTTTGATTAATGAAACCGATTTGCTCCTGTTCTTTCAGTGGGTGGGACAAAAACTAAAAAGAAGAAAAAAGAGGAACTATTACCCCCTTAACTCCTTATGCATCTCATTTTGTACAGGTTGTTATTGGATTTCAATAAAATTCAGTAACATTGTTGTTACCCATGGCTTTGTCAATATCCCTGTTAATGACTTCCTTGCAGACACTATCATACCAATGCATTAAACTGGAACTGAACTGGTTATCCACAAATAAGTTTAATGAATGAAAACAAACCAGTCTGAAGTAGGACTGAGGGATATAAAGAGAAATGCACCTTTTAAAGTATGCTTCATTTCTAAAATAACTCGGTGATGAAGTAATGGAGAATTATTGCCTTATTGCCCAGACTTGATCAAAGTAATAAAACAACAAAAACGCAATTAAGCCAAGGTAGCACTCTGTTATGTTTGTTTTGTGTTTTTTTGAGAGAAAAACAATAAAGGATATAATTAAAATCCAATATCTGCAAAGGAAACAATTTAACCGTGAGGTTATAAAAACTATGGATCAATGATACGGTGTAAACAAATTTAAAATGCATGTACACATATGCTTGTTGAGCTTTGGCACTTGTTTAAGCCCTGGCTGTGTCCCTACATCAATTGACAATGAATAACCACAAAGAATACCATTATAACACAACCTATTAACTTATTATAAATCACACATGTAAGGATTAGGCACAGAAATATCTTTACTGTGGGAAAAAAAAACAAATATATATATATTTTTGTTAAATTTAACAATCGACCCCCTTTCTCTCCTTCTAGAAATGTTTTAGTCGATCTGTGTTGTGTTTGCATGCTGGTTAAACGTAACGAAACTATTTAAAACAAATGTACATTCTGTAAAACTTGTACACAAGATGAGAGGTATAGAACTGTTTGGAAGTGCTGCTCTGTGATTGGTTGGTTTCTTACATGTGATTTATAATCTTCATATGATATTCACCTTTTCTAAAGTTGTTCTTCTCCTGTGCTTTTGCAGGAGGACTGGAATATTGAATCTCTGAAGAGGAAAGAGTTGCAGAGCAATAATGCAGATGAAAAAACCCACAACCTTGAGACGCTGCCCCCAGGTAAGTGAAGGATCATCAGACTACAGACCCATTGATTTCTCCTGAACACGTCTCAGAGGGACAGTGTTTAGAGCCCAGGTAATCTGTGGCTTTATGTAGGAGAGGGCAGTGTGTTGACTATATTGTCATACCAGTGAAAACAGAGTCTCCAAAAATGTTCGATTCTGCTTCATCTTTTCTTTCATCGTCTTCTCCGTCAGCTTTTCCTTTGTCCTTCCTCTCCCTCCCCTCCTCGAAGTTGTTTAAGCAGGTGCCTACCTTCAAGGTAACTCGCATGCTTTTGCAAACTGGTTGGGGGTACGTATTTTGAACCCTAGATTTTAAAAAGCCTCTTTGCCTTTAAGTAATGGCTGCCGTGGAAAGAGTATTTCAGGGCAAGCAAAACTACATCTCCCACAGTTCTCCACTGGGAGTTACGGGGAGGCAATTAGTCTCAAGCATTTTACTCCCCACCAGCTGCAGATTTGTGTCGAAAGTGTGGGAGCAGGGACAAAGGGATTGGGTTTGAAAGGAGGAAAGTCTCTGTTTGTGAAATATAGTCGAACCCTGTGTACGTTTAAACCGTGTAACTTGGGCATCGAGTCGGTGGAAAACGGGGCCATAGGGACCTACGCCCAAGATCTGATAACCTTATTTGATAATTAAAGGATATTAAACAATATCATGGCATTTAATAGTCTTGTTAACACCTTTTACTCACAAATTACAACTTTGTTTGGCACAGTCCTCATTGGCCGATCCCGCTACGCCTTTGTATTTTCACATTTCAAATCAAGAACAAATCTGTACTTCCAACCCCTGTTAGCAAGTGAATGGCTTGGGGTCACTTGAGTTTCCTTCACTCCCAGCTAACAGAGAGCAAGGTTTAGCCCTATTTCCCGCTTCGTTGACAACTGATTTTGTACTAGATATGTCATTGATTCCAAGATTGTTTCTTAACCTTATCTAAAATGAGGAAATCTAGTCACCCACGACACTCTCTGACTCAGTGTTTTTCTCACACAGTAAAATATTTTGTTCATTTTGTTCTTCATGGTACGTACATAATACCATGGTAAAAAATAAGATTGGAATAATGTTTGTGAGCAGCTCGTTCCTTCACAGCGGGACCAGAGAGGTGAAAGACAAATGACCATACACTCAAACCACCAGAAACACCCTTTCATTGTTCATACAACAGGAAGGTCCAACCGTTATTTAAATAATACATGTCACTGGAGCATGCAGAACGTTATTTATTCTGTGCTGTGCTGTTTCAATAGAGGTTGGTTGTGGGTCATCTCTAGTGTACCATTTTTCATCCATACAGTAACATCTGCTCTTCCATTTCAAGAGCTCAGGAGGTTTTGCATGACCAATCAACGGAAAAACGAAATATCTGACTGATTTAGATGGTGATTTTTTTTTTTTTACACTTATAGCACTGTGTGAGGATTGTTGGCACAAAACGGCAAAGCTAAGGTGATGGACAGAGAATCTGGCGGAGTCCTGTCTCGTACTCTGAAGATTCAGGGCTTGCTCTTGCACAGGAGACTTAGGGCCATTTTAAAGACACACAACCCTGGGGGTGGTCCAACAATCATGTGCCAACCCTTGGAAAACTCCTGGTTTCCCTTGGCTAATGTAATATCCAGGTATAACAGTCTGCACAACAGGGTCTAGCCTTCACATAGCAGAAACTCTTTGTAGACAGTTCTATTATTTTTACACCTCCTGTGTAACCTATTTAGAACTGGAACAGGAAATGATTGTAGCAAATACAAATCTCAGGAGAAAAGCAGGAGAACAGCAGAGTGTAGGGAATCTAGCAGCACTTGTGCAAAAGCAAGTTGATACAGAGGTGATTTCATCCTCTCGCGTAAAGTCACAGCTGTGTAGACTCGGCCTGCTTGCAAAGATGTGCTTATGATCTAAATGGAAAAGCGTAACGCATAGAAACCGAGAGCGGGAGAGGTTACACATCTCTGAACGAGAACGGCGGATGATTTGAGCTTTTATATGCCGGCCCTGTATGCACAAGAGTGAGGAACAAATCGTTTATTTCCAGCAGCTTTTTAAAATCTCTCCTGTGGTCACCAGGTATCTTTTTCTATTTTTCCCCACCTCTAGTCCTGTCAACAGAAATCTCTGTGAACTAAATACCATTAATATTCAGCACAAAAATTTGCATTTATGACGGATCATTCAGACTCGTTTCTAATTATAATGGTGATGACAGGCAGGCAGAGCAGAGAAATTAATTGCTCGTATTGCCTCCATTACCCGCTCTCACTCTGATAGACAATGGAGTTCGAACCCTATTGTATAATTCAGGAGGGTTATTTACATAACAATTAGCATTATCATCCAGCCTGTGATCAGTTCCCACTACAGATCGTCGGATATGTTTCTTTACCTCCCGAACATCAGAGAGAAGAGAGCCGAGGCAGCCCAGCCTTATTAAAATGAATCGTGTATATATTGTGGAATTGTCAAGTCTGTGTGTGTGTGTGCCCCCTTTCGTGCCTGGTGTTTTATCGCTGGTCAGGTGTTAGCAGATCAAGTCTCTCAGGGTAAAGCCGTGCTCATAGGTCAAAAATCACACACACACATACATGCATATACAGTGAGGGGAAAAAAGTATTTGATCCCCTGCTGATTTTGTACGTTTGCCCACTGACAAAGAAATGATCAGTCTATAATTTTAATGAGACTGGCTAGGCCACTCCAGGACCTTAATGTGCTTCTTCTTGAGCCACTCCTTTGTTGCCTTGGCTGTGTGTTTTGGGTCATTGTCATGCTGGAATCCCCATCCACGACCCATTTTCAATGCCCTGGCTGAGGGAAGGAGGTTCTCACCCAAGATTTGACGGTACATGGCCCCGTCCATCGTCCCTTTGATTTGGGTGCAGTTGTCCTGTCCCCTTAGCAGAAAAACACCCCCAAAGCATAATGTTTCCACCTCCATGTTTGACGGTGGGTATGGTGTTCTTGGGGTCATAGGCAGCATTCCTCCTCCTCCAAACACGGCGAGTTGAGTTGAGCCAAAGAGCTCGATTTTGGTCTCATCTGACCACAACACTTTCACCCAGTTCTCTGAATCATTCAGATGTTCACTGGCAAACTTCAGACGGGCCTGTACATGTGCTTTCTTGAGCGGGGGGACCTTGCGGGCGCTGCAGGATTTCAGTCCTTCAAGGCGTAGTGTGTTACCAATTGTTTTCTTGGTGACTATGGTCCCAGCTGCCTTGAGATCATTAACAAGATCCTCCCGTGTAGTTCTGGGCTGATTCCTCACCGTTCTCATGATCATAGAAACTCCACGAGGTGAGATCTTGCATGGAGCCCCAGACCGAGGGAGACTGACAGTTATTTTGTGTTTCTTCCATTTGCGAATAATCGCACCAACTGTTGTCACCTTCTCACCAAGCTGCTTGGCGATGGTCTTGTAGCCCATTCCAGCCTTGTGTAGGTCTACAATCTTGTCCCTGACATCCTTGGACAGCTCTTTGGTCTTGGCCATGCTGGAGAGTTTGGAATCCGATTTGATTGATTGCTTCTGTGGACAGGTGTCTTTTATACAGGTAACGAGCTGAGATTAGGAGCTCTCCCTTTAAGAGAGTGCTCCTAATCTCAGCTCGTTACCTGTATAAAAGACACCTGGGAGCCAGAAATCTTGCTGATTGATAGGGGATCAAATACTTATTTCCCTCATTAACATGCAAATCAATGTATAACTTTTTTGAAATGTGTTTTTTTGTTGTTATTCTGTCTCTCACTGTTAAAATACACCTACCATTAAAATTATAGACTGATCATTTCTTTGTCAGTGGGCAAACGTACAAAATCAGCAGGGGATCAAATATTTTTTTCCCTCACTGTATATATACCGATCAGCCATAATATTATGACCACTGACAGGTGAAGTGAATAACACTGAATCTCATTATCATGGCACCTGTCAGTGGGTGGAATATATTAGGCAGCAAGTGAACATTTTGTCCTCAAAGTTGATGTGTTAGAAGCAGGACAAATGGGCAGCGTAAGGATCTGAGCGACTTTGACAAGGGCCAAATTGTGATGGATAGACAACTGGGTCAGAGCATCTCCAAAACTGCAGCTCTTGTGGGGTGTTCCCCGTCTGCTGTGGTCAGTACCAAAAGTGGTCCAAGGAAGGAAAAGTGGTGAACCGGCGACAGGGTCATGGGCGGCCAAGGCTCACTGATGTACGTGGGGAGCGAAGGCTGGCCCGTGTGGTCCGATCCAACAGACGAGCTACTGTAGCTCAAATTGCTGAAAAAGTGAATGCTGGTTCTGATAGAAAGGTGTCAGAACACACAGTGCATCGCAGTTTGTTGCGTATGGGGCTGCGTAGCCGCAGACCAGTCAGGGTGCCCATGCTGAGCCCTGTCCACTGCCGAAAGCACCTACAATGGGCACGTGAGCATCAGAACTGGACCACGGAGCAATGGAAGAAGGTGGCCTGGTCTGATGAATCACGAGTTCAAGGTGTTCACTTGGCCTCCAAATTCCCCAGATCTCAATCCAATCGAGCACCTGTGGGATGTGCTGGACAAACAAGTGCGATCCACAGAGGCCCCCCCTCGCAATTTACAGGACTTAAAGGATCTGCTGCTAACGTCTTGGTGCCAGATACCACAGCACACCTTCGGAGGTCTAGTGGAGTCCATGCCTCGACCGGTCAGGGCTGTTTTGGCGGCAAAGGGGGACCTACACAATATTAGGCAGGTGGTCATAATGTTATGGCTGATCGGTGTATATGGTACCTGAAGCTGATATTGAGAGGTATCAGTTTGTTGCCTACAGCAAACCATAACATAATAAGAATGGTAGAGATTCAACTTAATTGTGCTGGACAGCAATTCTGCATTCAATTTTTAGCAAATAAATTGGGCATTTAAATACAAAACTATATTAATACACCCAATTGCATGTACCTTCTTTTTCTTTTTCTTTCTTTCTTTTTCTTCTTTTCTACACAGAAAGAATAACATTCGTATTGAAGAAAGTTTGGTCTCGGTCAATACTGAGGTAATTCTATCAGGGTGGTTCCTGGGAAGAGTGCTATAATAGGTCAGATTTCTATTGTTGGGAAAGAAAAAACATTCCCGCAGTTAAGATGGTTAAAAACAGTGAAGTCGGACCATAAACGATGACCATATTTTTCAGCCCATTCTTACAGGGTTGTAAAGAAACAAAGAAAGAACAAAATATATCCTAGCATCCTTTACATCCATATTCCTGTGTGTTCTTCTGCTCCAGGCAAAGTGCGGTGGCAGGACTTTGACCAGGATCTCTATGTCGGCGCCACCGTGGTCAAGCCAGGGCAGGATCCATACGCACGGAATAAATTCAACCAGGTGGAGAGTGACAAGCTCCGAATGGACAGGAGTGTGCCAGACACCAGACATGACCAGTAAGTGCAGTGCTATTCCACCCGGGTAGTAAACCATCTTTCCGGATAGCTGAAAAGCATCCCGTAACTGTGAACACGGCAAACTACACCTCTACCCCAATATAACGCGATCCGATATAATGCGAATTCGGATATTGCACGGTTAAGCAAAAATTGTCAAAAGTCGAAACACAAATCCAAGTTTTCATTGCATATCAAATAGCCTTGTCTGCAAGTCTTAAAGTTATAACGTTGACAGTTTAAAACCATTAATTACCTTTATAGCTTAATTTTAACCTCTTCTATATGTAAAAATTCCTTTTTAATAGTTAACACTTCATATTACAGTACATCCCATACATGCTCCTGTTTGCTAAAATACCCAAATCCTTTTTTACAACAATTTGTAAGAATGTGTAATTAAAAGCGTTTTCTGATATTTTGTGTGAATTTGGCATTTTCCTCAGTATCGCACGCAAACATGAGCCTACATAGCTGCATTTTGTTGTGTTGAGTACTGGTTTTGTTAATTCACTGTATCTATTATGTAAGCTTATAAAATAATTGGTGTAATTAAAGAAAGGAGATACAATTGAACCATTGTAGAACAGGTTTATTTACTGCATACACTGTGTTTCCCCAATCAGAAAATGTTTCTGACTGTAAATGCTCGATGCCAAAGCAAGTTCAATGTAACGCGGTTTGATTTGTTCTGAGGACTGCGTTATATCAGGTTAGAGGTGTACCACTTAATAACTTTTACATACCGAGAGTACGTTCCACTGCAGTATATATAACTTCATAGCCACGATTGGATTTCATTCCTTTAATGCTATTGCTAGAATGTTGTATCACTTGACATCTGGAAACCCGCAGTATTTTTCACGGCTTTGCCCTTAGGAATTTGCCCGGATTTGATTAGGAATGAACAGGTTTTTTTTTGCCATGTCATGAGACTGGTGTCAGAATCCGTCTGTATTGTTTTTGATTTGTTTAATTTCTTTTCCATTTTCTGTTGCCTAGGCGTTGTTTGTTTGAATCATTTTGCTGTGGTGTAATCTGACGGAGCAATGCCAAAAATAACTTTTGAGAAGCGAACACGGCTCCCGTCTGTGTAAAAACAACAAAAGAGGGGTGCACTTTTGGAAGAGATGTAGTCATACACACAATAAAACGGCAAGCTGAGAGCTTAGCTTCAGTCCTCTTTCCCAAAATTCATGAGGCAGACATAAACCACTTGATTGCTCTGACATAACTGGGTTTCCCACAGAGTGGCAAGAGTGGTCAAAAGATATAAAAAAAAATTGGGTGATTTTGAAGTCATCCAGCCAAGGGTTCTTCACATTACCAACGTTCATGAGTGGTTTATCAACAATGGTCTTTTCATGTATAAGCAGGGAACAAAAACCAGACAATTCTAGATACTACAACTACTACTAATTATTATTATTCATAGTAATATACAATTAATAAGACACAAGTCAATTCTGTCGTTTTCTCTTTCAGACCACGATTAGAACACAAAGAATATATGATACAGGGCAATGAGCCGTTTTAACTGTGACGGATGACAGCTGGTAAAAATGACCTGTCGCGTTGACAAGAACCGCCAGTGCCTCCATTAAACAAATATGCCAGAAAGAGTGACTCCCTCTCTACAGTATTGTCTTTGAGTTTCTTGCATTCTTACACATGGGGAAACAAACAACTGGGTGCACAATTCCCAGCATGCTTTTGGGTGTGATGACCACTCATCACAAGCACTTACACCCCTTGTCTTTGTCTCAGGGGAAATAACCTCCCCAGCATTAACAGAGGTTTAAATGTGGCATAACCAGGTATCTTTCCTTACCACAGGACGTGAGGCTTCAGGCCCTAATGATGTTGATGAAGGTGTTCAAAAGCTCCTTGGTAGACCACAGTGGGAGTCTTTAATTGAAGGTCTTATATTTACAGGGTGCCAGAAAAAAGGGGGCACTTGGCATCAGATTTCTCTCAATATAACTGTACTAAAACTCAAAAAATAGTTTGAACAGTGATGTAGTTGACTAGTGCATTTCTGTGGCAATAAAGGGGTGGGAATAGGTGCCTAGAGGGCCAGGAGACTGCCTGACTCTTGTGTTTTTGCTTTGTAGTGCAAGACTTGAAAAAGAAGGAAGGCCCTGGTGTTCAATTTTTAATTTCAATGTGTGTTAAGATCTAAAATCCTAAGAGAAGATCTTCAAAGATAAGCTACACTCTGGAGTAGACAAAGCTTTTATTATTATGAACTGGCATATGAATGCAGAACAACCAAACTGATCTATTACTGACCAGATTAATTTAAGGAAATCATTGGTTTTCTTTTGGTTCTCTTGTCACTTCACCCATGAATAACTCTCCGTATATTGCAGTCTCTCTCAAACCTCTTTATCTTGGTTCTTGCAGTACTTGCTTTTGCTCCACGTTGACCTTATTAAGCTTCACAATAAAACTAGACAGCTCCTTGGATTAAACTGACTTCAAGCTGGACACGGCCCAACTGTAATCGATACCTCTGTGTCACTTAATTAACTGCACAAAGCCCGCTACAAGGCAGTTTAAAGAAGAACCTTTTTAAATGTTACAGCCTGTATCCCAGCTGTAGAATTGTTCCCCAAATGGCATTTGATGGGTTTGGACAGGCCCGTGTCACTCTAATCTGGCAATAGTGTGGCTATAATTTTAGAAATCACAATGGTCAAATCAAACATTTGTTATTTTGAGTTCCCAGTTAATTTAATAACCCCCCTGCCACACACACACACACACGCATACACACACATTCATTATTTAATGCACATCATAGCTGTACCTAAAGTTGCTTACCGAAGAAATCTGAAGAAGGGTGAAAAGAGGATTTTGGGACAATTTGCATTCTTTTCAATAAGACTACCTCCCAAACACCTGACCGCCAGATAATTACTGGGGTCAGAATGGTTCCCTTAATTTATCTGAAACTATGCAAAGAAGCCATTTGATCTGTTTTCTAAATGGTCCTTGATTTAAATCTTTGGAAAACAAACTATTCCTATCAGATTTTATCTTTGAAACATTTGGCTCGAAGGGAGTGAAAAAAATAAACCTACTGTGGATTATCAATCACAGAGCAGCATTTCCTCATCTCTTATCTGCTGTATAAATGTCAACCCATGCATAGAATTATCAGTACACACTATAGGTCAGGCGCTGTCCATCTTGGACCAAACCATTTGTAGATGGAGTAATCTTATGTGTGTGTTTTATATTAAGTTAATACGTCATGTCAAGGTAATTTCTTTCAGGACCACTTACATTGCACAAAACCTTATACAAGAGTCACCCATAATATGACACATTCACTTACACCAGAAGGCCAAAACAGACTTCAGCACATGTTGACACCAGACTCCAGAGTTAAACTCCCCAATGAAATCTGAAGGGCTGCTTAAATTCAAGATTGTCGTCGACCTTGAGACGTGTGTTTTTGAGAAATGCAGGTCACAAGCTGAAAAAAATTAGAAGTATATGAATTGAATTGAGCTGAGCTGAGGAGAGGAGAGCGAGAGAGAAAGGGGAGAAACAGAAGCAAAGTTACTGAAAGCTCACGAAAATTTATGAGGAGGAAGTATAGAAGGAGAGGAGAGTGGGGAAGGGCTGACAGACATGGTCATTACAGATGCTGTAGGAACAAACTCATTTTCCTTCTGACAACGCCGATCAATGCCATTGGGGACCACAAGGGCATGTCTGTACCCTCTGCTCCGTCTGCCAGAGACCCTCTGATGTCAACCCAGGAGTTGCTATCAAAGACATGATTGATTTTTAAATCCCTCGGGGGCAGACTACAGAATTCAGTCTTCTTGAGTCTAGAAAGTGGAGGGTCATTTGTTATGTGTGTAGGCTGTAAAATCGTGTAGCCCTTTGGTATCAATTAGAGATGCCAACTCAAGTCTCATCTTCAAGCACCTCTGAACAGCCCCGTCTCTCTTGGGATGGGTTAGGGGCTAGGATTATCGATGGTAGTATTGATGCAGATTTGTGACAGAATAGAGATCTGTTTTTGTGTTCCAGCACAAAGGATATTCCTCTTTTTTTTTTTTTTGGGCTCACATGCGTGTCATTCTCTATACAGTATATCAATATATGTATGTTTGTGCATCTGTCTCCCTCAATCTCTCTGTTCACCATAGCTCCTTAACTTGGTTAGACTGATTGACTAAATTTGCCGTTCTCAGGCAGGTCAAAGTTTGGTTTTGGCCTAGGCCTGAGTTAGATGTTCAGTTCCTTTTCGATTCATAGCTGCAGACAGTCATCATACCAACAAGCAAACTGCTTGAAAAGGTTTAAGAAGGCACTGTCTCTGTGTGGATGTTCAGAAACATCTTTGATTTGGAAAATAGGTAACATTTAAAAACGCTTCATGCAGAGAATTGCCCTCTCATTTGTGTCGGGCTATAGCTATTGTTCGAGTCCACATCCTCACACAATCATCAATCAACATTTTTCGCAACCGTCTCTCCTTCATCTGTATTTTGTCTGGTCCTCTGGGGCGTATTCTCAAACACAGCTGCGTGGGCCAAACGCACGATCAAACGGATGGGTTTTGAGGA